>NC_080670.1:80854617-81154617 GCF_030247195.1 Topomyia yanbarensis
ACGGCTTTCCTTTCCCCCACTAACATGTGACATGTAAATAAAAAAAAATGAATTATCGGCCTCGTTAAGCTAAAGCATTTGGGCCTAAATAAACGTATTTAAGATTAAAAAAAAAAAAAAAAAACGGTAAAGATGGCTCGATTATTGTGGAGTGTGCAACTCGGGATAATATTGAATCGGTGAGAGAAAACATTGTAAGCAATCTGGGTGAAAAGTATAATGCTGTGATACCGATACCCGGTAAACCGAAGATTAAAATAATGGGGATGAGTGATCGATACTCTGAAGAAGTCTTCATTGACTTATTGAAGAGTCAGAATGAGAGTATTCCGTTTGAATATGTTAAAGTTGTTGCCAATTTCCAAAATCCACGCTTCAAATATAACAAATACAATGTTATAATTGAAGTTGATAAGGACACTTATAGCAGCCTGATGTTACCCGTGCGGTAAACATTGGTTGGGATAGGTGTTCTGTTTTTGAGGCCTTTAATGTGCTGCGCTGCTTCAATTGTGGAGAATATGGTCATAAGAGCACGGGATGCGTGAATAAAGAAACATGCTCCAGATGTAATGGAGCACATAGAACATCTGAATGCTCGTCAACGGATTTTAAATGCGTTAATTGTATTAAAAAGAATAATGAACGTAAAATGAATTTGGACGTAAATCATGCGGCATTTAGTAAGCAGTGTTCAGTATATCGGAGACTGCTAGAATTGAAAAAAGCAATGTTTTGTCAAGTGAATAGCAACTAACAAACGAGAGGTTGTCTGAAACATTGTATTTAAATATAGCTGGGTTATCTACAAACTTTGTCGCAATGCGACATCTTGTAGAAAACAAACGTCCATTGTTGGTTTTGATATCAGAAACACATATTGTTGATGCTGATGCATTTGATCAGTATAGCATTCCGGGTTATAAAGTTGCTTTTTGCCTATCTCATTCCAGACATACCGGTGGAGTTGCTATTTACGCCAAAGAATCGATTAAATTCAACGTTCGGTTAAACGAAGCAGTTGATAATAATTGGTTCTTGGGTATATCAGTTGAAAGAGGCATGCAGATGGGAAATTTTGCAGTAGTATACCATTCTCCTAGTTCAAGCGATCGACGGTTTTTAGATATTTTAGAAACTGGTGGGAGAATTTCGTTGACTTAAGTAAACTTAATGTAATTTCGGGCGATTTCAATATTGATTGGCTCAATGATCAAAATTCGAATCAGTTGAAGCAGTTGGCAGAGTTTTTCAATTTCAAGCAAACGGTTAGTGAGTTTACAAGAATTTCCAGACACAGTAGAACATTGATAGATCACGTGTATTCCAATTTTGATGGGGTTCATTCGTATGTAGAGGCCGATTGTAAAATTTCAGACCATGAGACAATTTCAATTTTACTGGAGAATGAACCTAACCGTGAAGAGGATAAAGTTAAAATCAAGTGCTGGAAAAGATATTCGAAACAAGCTATGTCTCAACTGGTTTCGAGAAGCATGGATTTTACGGAATTGAATGGAAATTTGGATAACAAGGCAGCTGTTCTAACTAACGTGTTAAAAGAGTGTACAAATAGTTTAGTTTCTCAAAAGTTTGTTAATTCAAATAACTCGAACAGCTGGTACTCTTTAGATCTTTTGCGCCTTAAACGTAAAAGGGATAAAAAGTACAAGAAATTTTGTAGAACTAATAGTGAACATCTTTGGAATGGGTACACACACGCGCGAAATATTTATTCACGGGCCTTGAAGAAGACCAAATGTGAATATATTCAAAGGAAGATCGATCAACATCAAAACAACAGCAAAGAGTTATGGAAAATCCTAAAGAATTTAATTAAACCTAAACGTAGTTCCTCGTAGTCCATAACTTTTAACGGGATAGAAGAACAATCTGAACAAATAATAGCTGAAAAATTGAACAGTTATTTCGTTTACAGTGTCCAACTGATCAATCAAAGTATTGAGCTGGTCAGTGAACCTGTGGAAATAACACAGCCGATTAATATTAACTGTAGATTTGATGGATTTCACTCAATCACTTTTGAACAATTGAAAGATATTTGTTTTTCTTTGGGAAAATCGGCTGGTATCGAGAATGTCAATGCAAAAGTGATACAGGATTGCTTTCATGTCATCGGACACGATCTGCTGGACCTTGTAAATGAATCGCTACAAACTGGGCACGTGCCGACAGTTTGGAAGGAATCACTTGTGATTCCTATTCCCAAAGTTACTGGGACGGATAAAGCCGAAGAGTACCGCCCCATTAACATGTTGCACACATTAGAGAGAATTTTAGAACTTGTTGTTAAGGGCCAGCTGATGAGCTATTTGAATAATAATAATTTGCTAATTCCGGAGCAATCGGGATACCGAGAGGGACACTCTTGCGAAACCGCTTTGAATCTAGTGTTAGCAAAATGGAAAGAGAAAATCGAGGTTAAAGAGACTATTTTTGCTGTATTTTTGGATCTGAAACGTGCTTTTGAGACAATTTCGAGACCTTTACTTTTGAAAACTTTAGAGCGATTTGGTATCGGAGGGATAGCACATAAGTGGTTTGAAAACTATTTATGTGATAGAACTCAGAAAACTAGTTTTAACGATTTTGTATCTAGTCCTCGCGACAATCCTCTTGGAGTGCCGCAAGGTAGTGTCTTAGGTCCTATTTTATTTATTATGTATATAAATGACATTAGGCGAGTTTTACGATTTTGTGACTTAAATTTGTTTGCTGACGATACTGTTCTGTTCATTGCAGCTAAGGATATAGATGAAGCCGTGGCGCATTTGAACGAAGATTTGCATTCCCTTGCTCGTTGGTTAAAATTTAAACAATTAAAGTTAAATGTTGCTAAAACTAAATATATGATTATCTCTTCGGCTAATACTAGGCCTGACGTTAACGTTGAAATAAATGGTGAGACTATTGATAGCGTTAGTGAATTAAAATATCTTGGAATAATCATTGATGATAAGTTAACCTTTAAGTCTCACATCGACAATGTCAGCAAAAAGATTGCTAAAAAGTATGGTATATTGTGTCGTCTGAAAAATGATTTAACAATTAGTAGTAAAATTTTATTATATAAATCTATTGTTTCACCACATATTGACTTCTGCCCGTGTAACCTCCATGATCGGTTACATTATAAATCTCGACCGACGGTGTAAATAATAAATAACTTAAATATATAATATGTACATATACCCTAGATACGTTTTGATTTGTTTACCTTTTTATAATATTTTGAATTATTTTTATTTTTTTTAATTAATAATTATTAGTATCACCCTATTGAAAATATTTATTTAAAATTTGAATTTGCTATAAAAATACCGAATGCCCCTCGATCCTTTGCGTGTCCCAATTATCCCACCGATACAATTGCGCCCTGCGAAAGACTGTTATCTCGCTCTGATAGCAAGAGTCATCTCGCTTGCTATGTACCGTGAAGAGCGGAAATATCCACCACCCAGGACTTCGTGGGATATATAAGCAGGAGCCGACAAGCATTCGGTCTCTTTTTTGGTAACAAAGTAACTAGCTTAAAATTCGGTATAGGTCGTTTTGGTTACCAAGTATTTTTTCAACAGTGATAGTGTTGGTGACAGTACGCGCTGTGTGCGGTAAAACTGTTAGTGCCAGTTGTTTCGCCTAAGTGGAAGAATCCTGACCGGCGATATCGGATCGAAAAGTTATCGAGGCCCGTACTGTTGAAAGGCCTGTGCATTTTACATTACCGACGGCTGATTCAGTGCAACATACGTTCGGTCTGTCACGACCGGCCCGTTCCGTCAATTAGCGGAGACACCACACCAGTCGGCGCAGCGTAGTTGACCCAATGGCAGTAGATACAACATGCTCAAGAGGAATGAGCGAATCAGGTGCACAATATTGTTTCCTTTGTTTTCCTTCCCAACATTATTAACCCTTGATAGCACATGTAAAATTAAATGATATGATGAACTAAATATTTTTCTTATGGTGTTGTTTTTATTATAATTATTTCTTAAGATTAATAAAATGTAGTGATCTAAATATTTTTCTTATTATATTTAAATATTATATGAGCCCTTTCCGCTCTCTAGTACTTTTGATTTCCGCTCTCTAGTACTTTTGATTTCCGCTGTCGATATTTATATGGGAAGTGTTTTCGCAATTTTCTCCCGGATAGACCCTAGCCGAGCACGTGTAAAAAAGTAGTGCAAAAAAACCGATATTGAATTGTTAAATTGTAACAAATGGCGCCCAACGCTAAATAATTATAAAAAGGTTTTCAATTTTAAACAAAATTGCAACCCTTTTTTACCAGGCTCCGGGAGGAATTGCAACCAATATAAAATTGTTTGAAATATTTTTACCATTTGCAGGTTATATTTATATGATTATATTTGTGATTCAAGTGATTTATATAAAGTGCAAAAAAATCTTTCCGGGTGATGATAATTACTTTAGTGATAAATTTTACCGTCTCTTTTGTTTGACCATTTACCAGAATTCAGCCTTTTTCATTTAGACTGACGGGTGAGATTAATTTCCGGGGATTGAGTGATCGTTACCTAGTTCTTTTGTTCTCATTTGAACGCTTTGTTTCGAAACCAATTGTTCTTTTTTTTCGTTTTGAAAATGGCAGAGGTTAATCTAAATTTTGATCAAGCAGTGGAATGGATGAAAACGTGGTACTACGAAATGAGGATAGATCACTTAGAACAAGATGAAATAGTTTTTGAAACTACAGTTAGATCCATCGTAATTCGCGAGGATCCCACGTTTTCCCGAAGAAAACGTAGCTTACGGGACCACCTAAAAATTGAAAAAGAAGAAAATAGGTTATACGATGCTCAACTGTCAGTTGACATTGAAGAAGAAATTCTTTTATGTCAGCAAAAATGTGCTGAAATTTGTGGTAGGCTAAAACGAAACGATAGCACCATAATGAGCCGGTGTAAAACACGATTGTCACACTACGCTCACCGTAGTTATCAGCTCCTTAACCAAACAAATAAGACTTCGGAACTAGAAAATACACTTAAAACATTATTTTTTCAAATCGTAAATACAATTAAATCAGAATTTCACCCTGAACTGGAACGCGACGGGAACGCAGACAGTGATCATGGAGATTTACTCGATGATGATACACCAGCTGGCGATGAGTCCGAAAATTCTTCGTCACCTGATGAATCGCAAGATCGAAAAAAGAAACGTAAATCGGTAGATATTGAAATGATAAATTCTCTCCAAGGTCGAATCGAGCAATTAGAAAACGAATTGGCAAGTATGCAGTGCCCGCGTAATACAGCCTCACCAGGGCCCTCAAAAAAGCAACCCTCCATTTTGAAATCAAAAGCAAATAATAACGCGTGTCTTGACCAAGCCGGTACATCATCCAACACAGCTAGAAATGCCACTTTTCATCCAACCCTCGATAACAATAACCCATTCTTCGTTTATGCGAACCCGTACCAATACTGGCAACAGTCAAGCAATCACAACCCAGTTCCAACCGATCCTCGGGCATGTAATCACGGTAGCAATAATTGGCAAGAAGTAATTAATAACCATAGGCAACCTTACAATCATTCTACGACAAAGTTTATTCCCACTCCTCCGAGTAATCACTCTCAGCAAAGGTTACCGGTGTCAAAATGGCCCATTTCTAAATATGATGGCGATGATCAGGGACTTAAACTTAACGAATTCTTAGAAATTATACAAGCATTATCTGTGGCGGAACACGTTTCCGAAACCGAGTTATTTGAGTCGGCGGTGCACTTATTCTCAGGTCCAGCACTCAAATGGTACATGACTATGCGTAGTACCGGTCGCCTTTTAAACTGGCAACATTTGGTGCTAGAATTACGACGATCATTTATGCATCCAGACTTAGACGCACTTATTAAAATGAAAGTCTACCAACGTAGACAACAAAGAAATGAAACTTTCCTTGAATTTTACCACGAAATGGAAAGATTATTCCGTACAATGAGCACACAATTGCCTGACTACGAGAAAGTTCAAATTCTATTGCAGAATATTAGAATTGATTACAAAAAACAAATAAATTTTATTCCCATCGCAGACTTGGCAACCTTAGTAGCGGCAGGCCAAAAGGTGGACGCGTTAAATTTTTCAGCCTATAATAAAGTTTTTGGAAACGAAAAATCACTAGCCTCGCTAGAAAATTCAAACTCCACCAAACAAACGAGAAAAGACAGGCAGCAATCTCAGCCTTCACAACAGCAATCGAGTTCGCGTAACGTACCCAAACCTATTACCAATCAGTCATTAAACCACGCGTCCCAACGCAATGAATCTCACACTCAATCTCTCAATGCCAATGCCGCTAGGAATTCTAACAGGTCTTTACTTACCCTCGAGGCCCTAATAGATGGCCATTGTCCACCACCCTCCAACAATTGTTTCAATTGTGGTAAATGGGGTCACAAGATCCAAACCTGCAGACTACCGAGAGGTGTGTTGTGTGAAAACTGTGGTTTTCGCGGATACCCTTCTAATAACTGTCCTTTCTGCATAAAAAACGGCATGGCTGCGAGCGAAAATCGCCGTCCGCAAAGCCAGTAATTGCGTATAAATTCCAATCCACATTTTTGTCTAATTTCCAAATTGCTCCAGAAAATGTTTATGAAACTACTCCATCAACATTCTCCATTTCATACCCTTATCCCAACGATAACCGACCGTATACCACCGTGAGTTTGTACGGTAATAAGGTTCGCGCATTATTAGATAGTGGCAGCAATTTAACCATAATTAATAAATCGGTATATACACAATTAAAGTCTCCCAAAGTATCACCCCTACAAAACGCTATTTTACTACGCACGGCGAGCGGAGAGCAGCTTGATATTTTGGGACAATTATATCTCCCATTCTGTTTTAACGGGATGATGAAAGTTATTCCTACGCTGGTAGTCCCCAACCTTGCCATAAACTGTATTTGTGGCATGGACTTTTGGAAAAAATTCAATATTCAACCCCAGATTCACGAATGTCTCTCAGTGGAAGCCGATGACGAGTCGGCTATCAGTAACCATACGCCCCCATCAACAGTTCTCAATGCCGAGGAAGAAATTTGTATTGCAGAGATAAAAACCTTATTCTTATCGGCAAAACAGGGCGAACCACTTACATTGACTCCCCTAGCTGTTCACCGCATCGAAATCCAAGATGAGTGGAAGCGAAAACCTCCGATTAGACAGTTCCCCTACGTAATGTCTCCTCGAACTCAAGGGCTAGTCGCGGGAGAATTACAGCGGCTGCTTAAAGCAGGCATAATTGAACGCAGCAATTCTGAATGGTCTTTAAACTGCGTACCCGTTATCAAACCGAACAAAGTCCGACTTTGCTTGGACGCACGCAAAATAAACGAGCGCACTATTCGTGATGCATATCCTTTACCACACCCTTGTCGCATATTGGGGCAGCTTCCGAAAGCGAGATATTTATCTACTATCGACCTATCGGAAGCTTTCCTTCAAATACCTCTCGACCCACACTCCAGAAAATTTACGGCATTCAGTGTGCAAGGAAAGGGTCTATTCCAATACACCCGAATGCCATTTGGTTTAGTTAACAGTCCCGCCACGCTTGCCAGACTGATGGACCAGGTTCTTGGCCACGGCATTTTAGAGCCAAATGTCTTCGTATACCTCGATGATATTGTCGTGGTAACGGAGACATTTGAGCAACACGTGCGCTTACTGCGCGAAATTGCCAAGCGCCTGAGGCAAGCAAATCTAAGCATTAACATAGAAAAGTCCCAGTTCGGAGTCTCTGAAATCCCATTCCTAGGTTATCTCCTTGGTACGAAAGGTCTGCGTACTAACCCTGACAAAATCAGGCCAATTGTCGAATACGCAAGACCGGATACCGTAACCAAACTGAGGAGATTTCTAGGAATGGCGAACTATTACCGTCGATTTATACCAGGATTCAGTGGCATTACCTCTGCACTGACAGACCTTTTAAAAACTAAAACAAAAAAGATTATATGGAACGATCATGCCGAGAAAGCATTTTGTGACGTCAAAGAATTACTGATCTCCACTCCTATTCTCGGCAGTCCAAATTTCAACTTACCTTTTTCAATCCAAACTGATGCCAGTGACGTAGCTGTCGCTGGGATTCTCACCCAAAAACACGAAGAGGGGGAGAAAGTTATATCTTACTTCTCTCACAAGCTCACTACTCCTCAGAAAAATTATCATGCCGCTGAGAAGGAGGCACTAGCCGCTCTTCTAGCAATAGACGCATTTCGGGGCTATATTGAAGGCTATCATTTTACATTAGTCACTGATTCGTCAGCTTTAACACACATTCTCAACACTAAATGGAAAGTTGGGTCCCGATGCAGTAGGTGGAGTTTGGTTCTGCAGCAGTACGACATGACGGTGGCACACCGGAAAGGTAAAGACCATATCGTTCCAGATGCCTTGTCCCGAAGCACTGCTGCGATCCAGCCTTCCCCTGCCGCATCGTGGCGCAATTCATTAATAGCAAAAATACAACTTAAACCAGACGACTACATAGATTTTAAAGTTGACAACGGTCAACTCTACAAGTTTGTGACATCAAAAGGCGAACCCTACGACAGTCGCTTTGAGTGGAAACTAATTCCCGAACTGGATGAGGTCACTCAAATCATCAGGGAGAATCATGATGATGTATTCCACCCAGGCTTTGAAAAAACCCGCTCTAGAATTCAAAAGCGATACTACTGGCCCCAAATGGCCACAAACATTCGGTCTTACATTCAAAATTGTCAAACCTGCAAAGAAGTTAAACCAGCCTCCGTACCGGTGGCGCCCGAAATGGGTAAATTTAGGGAGGCCTCTCGACCGTGGCAAATAATATCTTTAGATTTTGTCGGTCCTTTGCCATGTTAGTTATAACCGACTATTTTTCTAAGTGGGTTATGATACATCCCTTACGAAAGCTTGAGAGCTCAGCCATGTGTGCGATTCTTCGCGACCACTGGTTCTTTCGAAATTCCGTCCCAGAGATAGTAATTTCCGATAATGGAAGTCCTTTTATCTCTAAGGAATTTAAGAACTTGGTGGATCGTTTCGGAATAACACACTGGCTGAACTCCAAGTATCATTCTCAAGCAAACCCGGTCGAGAGGGTGAATCGAACGATAAACGCTGCCATTCGGACATACGTTCAAGATGATCAGCGCCTATGGGATACAAAACTACCTGAAATAGAATTAATCTTAAACACCAGCATTCACTCTGCTACTGGGTTTACTCCGTATTTTGTGACACACGGCCACGAACTTTCGGAAAGGGGGGCCGACCATCGCCTATTTCATCACGGGAAAAATTGCTCAGAGGAGGAAAGGGAATCAAAGCGTAAACAAATGTTTACAAAAATCTACGATTTGGTCATCAAAAACCTGGCCAAAGCACACGAGACCGCGCGAAGGCATTATAACCTCCGACACAAACGGTTTTCCAAATCCTTCTGCCAAGGTCAACTCGTTTTCAGAAGAAACACTAAACTGTCTAGCGCGATCGAGCACTACAACGCGAAGTACGGCCGACAATACCTACCGTGCAAAATATCTGCGAAAGTCGGATCCAACTCATACCGACTGGAAGACCTATCAGGGAAAGATCTGGGGGTTTGGCCGGCCATTCATTTAAAGCCGGGGTAAAAAAAAAACACTAGGTCTTAATTTCATTCTTTATTTGGTTAGGCTGTATCCTTGTATCGGGGTGGGAAACTGAAAAAAAGAGCTTTTTAATTGTAAAATATATACTCACCTGAAGCAATGAACCCCGACGATTTCCCCGGTAACATAATCTAAAAAAAAGAGGTCCAAATTAGCCACCAAAACACCTTAAAAAACATTTCCTCACCTAAAATAAGCAAACCTACTTTCGGTCATCCATTCTTCAACATAATGTTTTGTATTTGTTGATTCTCTGCTGTCATTATCGTTTTGACGTCTGACATTCTCCTCCGTTCAGGAGTTGACCTAACGGGTGGCACAAAAGTGGGTTCTATGAAAAAGAAAGGCAATCCGGTGCATTCGATGTTATATGTGAGGGAACACGGAGCACAGTGGGTCAAACCTGATCGACTATGGAAATTTATTATTAATCTAAATTCGATCAGTTCGTCGACAAACTAAAATGATCATAATTGAGAAAGCCTATAGAATAGGCATAATATTAGGGCGCCCTAGAATAGAGATAGATTTTTAGTTAAGGAATGAATGTCTGAGGAAAGAATGCGTGATGTGAAGCATGAGAGATAAGTGATTGATGTGAATGAAATGCCTGAATGTAAGATGTGAATGTGATATGATTGAAAGCGGACGAATGTAAGAATGAGCGAAAAAAAAAAGAACAAGTGGGTTTTAATAATACTTAGAAACTTTTGGTTTTAGTTTACATGCTAACGACCGGATAAAAAGAGAAGGGAGATGTTTTCTCGATATCTTTGAAATCTCCTTCCATGAGTAATTCACCTAGTCAATCTAGTCCACCTTTCTTGGCAGGAATTTGGATGAGTTCTGGTATTATGGTCAAATGAGGGAGTGGTATGAAATACTATTTTATCTGACGGATCCTGAGATTGCAAAATAGCACAATTAATAAAAATCACCCTGAATCACAAATATACTCTTCCGTGGCGAGTCTCACCAATTGAAAATCTTATAATACAGCAGAAAAGATCCTTTGGGAAAATCATTGTTCTGTATTAAAATGGATATTCAAAGGGCAGTAGGCCCACGATTTATAATCTGAAATTGGATACCCCAAATCAAACTTCTTTTGAACATGGCGAGTCTCACCGCTCTAAATTCAAATAATGTGGTAGAAAAGAGCTCCTTATGGATCAATCATTGTTCTACATTATCTTGGAATTGCAGTGGCAGCAGGCCCATGGCTTAGTCAACATATTTTAGATTTTTTTTATAAACATGGCGAGTCTCACCGCTCTGAATTCAAATAATGTGGTAGAAAAGAGCTCCTTATGGATCAATCATTGTTCTACATTACCTTGGAATCGCAGCGGCAGTAGGCCCATGGCTTAGTCAAAATATTGTCCCCAACATGGCGAGTCTCACCGCTTTAAATTCAAATAATGTGGAAGAAAAGAGCTTCCTATGGATCAATCATTGTTCTACATTACCTTGAAATCGCAGCGGCAGCAGGCCCATGGTGGAGCTTAAACACAACCAAAAAAAAATACTTTTTTTCTAACCGGCTCTGGGAGGATTGTAACCTCCATGATCGGTTACATTATAAATCTCGATCGACGGTGTAAATAATAAATAACTTAAATATATAATATGTACATATACCCTAGATACGTTTTGATTTGTTTACCTTTTTATAATATTTTGAATTATTTTTATTTTTTTTAATTAATAATTATTAGTATCACCCTATTGAAAATATTTATTTAAAATTTGAATTTGCTATAAAAATACCGAATGCCCCTCGATCCTTTGCGTGTCCCAATTATCCCACCGATACAATTGCGCCCTGCGAAAGACTGTTATCTCGCTCTGATAGCAAGAGTCATCTCGCTTGCTATGTACCGTGAAGAGCGGAAATATCCACCACCCAGGACTTCGTGGGATATATAAGCAGGAGCCGACAAGCATTCGGTCTCTTTTTTGGTAACAAAGTAACTAGCTTAAAATTCGGTATAGGTCGTTTTGGTTACCAAGTATTTTTTCAACAGTGATAGTGTTGGTGACAGTACGCGCTGTGTGCGGTAAAACTGTTAGTGCCAGTTGTTTCGCCTAAGTGGAAGAATCCTGACCGGCGATATCGGATCGAAAAGTTATCGAGGCCCGTACTGTTGAAAGGCCTGTGCATTTTACATTACCGACGGCTGATTCAGTGCAACATACGTTCGGTCTGTCACGACCGGCCCGTTCCGTCAATTAGCGGAGACACCACACCAGTCGGCGCAGCGTAGTTGACCCAATGGCAGTAGATACAACATGCTCAAGAGGAATGAGCGAATCAGGTGCACAATATTGTTTCCTTTGTTTTCCTTCCCAACATTATTAACCCTTGATAGCACATGTAAAATTAAATGATATGATGAACTAAATATTTTTCTTATGGTGTTGTTTTTATTATAATTATTTCTTAAGATTAATAAAATGTAGTGATCTAAATATTTTTCTTATTATATTTAAATATTATATGAGCCCTTTCCGCTCTCTAGTACTTTTGATTTCCGCTGTCGATATTTATATGGGAAGTGTTTTCGCAATTTTCTCCCGGATAGACCCTAGCCGAGCACGTGTAAAAAAGTAGTGCAAAAAAACCGATATTGAATTGTTAAATTGTAACACCCGTCCATTTTGTTTCTTGCCAATCAAACACAAATATTGAGGTTACAGCGATTGCAAAATAGAATCATGCGATTAATTCTAAAATGTAACAGATACACTTCCTCTAGTTTCATGCTAAGCGCATTACAATGGCTCTCTGTGAAGCAAAGAATTTATTACTTAACAATGGTGTTCATTTTTAAAATTATTAATGGAATGCTGCCTCGATATTTGTGTGATCGAATTGAAAGAGGAAGTGATGTGCATAGGTACAACACTAGAAACGCGTCTGATGCAAGAATACCTAACTTTTTATTTAGTAGATCACAGAACTCCTTGTTGTATAAAGAAATAAGTTTTTTCAATTCGATGCCTAGACATATTAAACGTGCGGCAACATTAGCGGAGTTCCATAACCCTCCGAGCTCTCGATCGAAGCAGTTCGTTTTCTGGTGCTGTGCATAAAGTGAACAAGAATAAATTGTCAGTGAAGGTCAACCATTGTTCGAGGCAGTCTTTGTTCGCCGGTGCCCAGGCTGGTGAAGTGAATACCAGAATAGCCGGAATCGCCGCTATATAAGCTAAGTATTTTTTTTTTCTTTCATTTCCCTTTCCCCGATCGGTCTCTACTTCTGCCCTTTCCCCTGAATATAAGTTTCATCTCTCGTTTACACCACGTGTTATCCTCGTGCCTAAATGGCCGAGGGCGAAGTAACATTGGATGGGAATGATATTCCCATGGATATACCGGATAAACCCGAAATTACTCCCTCCCCTGATTCCCCCAGTCCTCCCCGTATTAAAACATACCCAGCCAGTTCGACTGGACCCTGGGTGGTGTATTTCCGGCCCAACACGAAATCGCCCAATATTCTAGAAATCTCACGGGAGCTGACTGCCAACTACCCGTCCGTGGCTCAGATAACACGTGTTCGAGCTAATAAGATACGCGTTATAGTAAATGACCTCGACCAGGCAAACCAGATTGCTCGCAGCGAGCGTTTTACGAAGCAATTCAAAGTGTATGTGCCTTGTAGAGTTGTGGAGATCGATGGGGTCGTCGCCGAACCGGGTCTAAAGTGCGAAGACCTCTTGAAGTACGGGGTTGGCTGCTTTAAGGACCCTTCACTTCAAAAGGTGAAAATTCTGGAATGCAAGCAATTGTATTCCGCAAAAACTGAAGATGATAAGACAACTTATTCTCCGTCAGACTCGATTCGGGTGACTTTCTCCGGATCTGCTCTTCCCAACTATGTCCTCCTGGATAAGGTTCGCCTACCTGTTCGCCTGTTTGTACCGCGGGTAATGAACTGCAGCAATTGCAAGCAACTGGGCCACACAGCCACTTATTGTGGCAATAAAAAACGGTGCGGCAAATGCGAGGGAGAGCATGAGGATGACGCTTGCGGTGGAGAAACTGAGAAGTGTATTTACTGCGGGGGCCCTCCGCATGCTCTTAAGTCATGCCCGGCGTACAAGCAGCGCGGGGATAAAATTAAGCGCTCCCTTAAGGATCGCTCGAGGCACTCTTATGCAGAAATGCTGAAGAGTGCTTCGCCATCTGTCCCTTCCGAAAATTCCTTTGCTCTTTTGGCTGGCGTTGAGCAAGAATCTGACGACCCACAAGAGGGAACATCATTGGTTAACCCAGGGGAATCCAGGAAGAGGAGAAATCTAGCCTCCCCTACATTGCCTCGTAAGGGTGCCAAGGTGTCGTCCACTCAGAGTGCGCCAACCGCAATCAATAAATCCAACGGAAGTGATGCACAAAAGCCGAAGCAATTTGCTCCAGGACTTGGAAATATTAATTCTAACAAGGAGTACCCACCACTTCCAGGGACACCAAAAACCCCAAGTGTCCCCTTTTTTCAAACAGATACTCAGTCCAGTAGCGGACTAATGAAATTTTCTGACATAGTGGACTTAATTTTCACAGCTTTCAATGTTACTGATCCTCTTAAAAGCCTTCTGATACGTTTTCTCCCTATAGTGCAAACATTTTTGAAGCAGTTGACTACTAAATGGCCCCTCCTTGCAGCGATCGTATCCTTCGATGGCTAAGTCATCGAACGAGGTCACCGATTCGATCACTGTTCTACAGTGGAACAGCAGAAGTATCCTCCCGAAAATCGATTCCTTTAAATTTTTACTAAATAGTTTAAAATGTGATGCTTTCGCATTATGTGAAACTTGGTTAACTTCCGATATAAATCTCAACTTCCACGACTTTAATATAATTCGTCTGGATCGAGAAAACCCCTATGGAGGAGTACTTTTGGGGATCAAAAAGTGCTATTCTTTCAACCGAATTAACCTCCCTTCGACACCAGGCATTGAAATTGTCGCTTGTCAAGTTTTAATCAAAGGTAAAGACCTTTGCATTGCTTCCATCTACATTCCTCCTAGAGCCTCGATAGGGCACCGAACGCTTTGTAATATCACGGAATCCTTACCGGCACCGCGGCTAGTTCTGGGAGACTTTAACTCGCACGGTACGGTATGGGGCTGTCTTCATGATGATAATAGATCAACATTAATCCAAGATCTTTGCGATAATTTCAACATGACCATCTTAAACACGGGAGAAATGACGCGGATTCCTACACCACCAGCACGCGCAAGCGCGTTGGATTTATCTCTATGCTCGACTTCGCTACAGTTAGATTGCACGTGGAAGGTGATCCCTGATCCCCACGGTAGCGACCATTTGCCTATCGTGATTTCAATTGCTAACGGTTCAAGACCATCGGAAACAATCAATGTCTCGTATGACCTCACACGGAACATTGATTGGAAGAGTTACGCGACCGCGATATCCGTTAAAATCGAATCCACTCAAGAACTTCCTCCGGAGGAAGAGTACAGGTTTTTGGCTGGCTTGATTCTCGACAGTGCGAATCAAGCTCAGACTAAACCAGTACCCAGCGCGAATACCCATGGACAGTCTCCCACCCTGTGGTGGGATAAAGAGTGCTCAGAGCTGTACGCGGAAAAGTCCACTGCATATAAGGCCTTCCGGGAAGACGGGTTACCCGCTAGCTATCTACAGTACGCGTCGTTAGAAAGGCGAATGAAGAGTCTAATGAAAGCCAAAAAACGTAGTTATTGGCGCCGGTTCGTCGACGGGTTAACGAGAGAAACAGCGATGAGCACTCTTTGGGGTACGGCTCGACGTATGCGTAACCGTAATAGTACCAACGAGAACGTGGAATATTCAAACCGTTGGATATTTGCTTTCGCCAAGAAGATCTGTCCGGACTCTGTCCCGGTACAGAAAACGTACCGCGCCGCGTCTCCTCACGATACCGCGAACGAAACACCGTTTTCGATGGTGGAGTTCTCACTTGCTCTCTTATCATGCAACAATAATGCCCCAGGGTTAGACAGAATCAAATTCAACTTGCTGAAGAATCTACCTGACACTGCAAAAAGGCGCTTGTTGAATTTATTTAACAAGTTTCTTGAGGGTAACATTGTCCCTCATGACTGGAGGCAAGTGAAGGTCATCGCCATCCAAAAACCAGGAAAACCAGCCTCCGACCACAACTCATATCGGCCGATTGCAATGCTGTCCTGTATTCGGAAGTTGTTCGAGAAAATGATCTTGTTTCGCCTCGACAATTGGGTTGAAGCAAATGGCTTACTGTCAGATACACAATTTGGCTTCCGCAAAGGCAAAGGGACGAACGATTGCCTTGCGTTGCTTTCTACAGAAATCCAAATGGCCTATGCTAACAAAGAGCAGATGGCATCAGTCTTCTTGGATATTAAGGGGGCTTTTGACTCAGTTTCTATCAACATTCTGTCAGAGAAGCTGCACCAGCATGGTCTTTCGCCAATTTTAAATAACTTTTTGCTAAACCTGTTGTCTGAAAAGCACATGCACTTTTCGCATGGCGATTTAACAACATCGCGATTTAGCTACATGGGTCTTCCCCAGGGCTCATGTCTAAGTCCCCTGCTCTACAATTTCTACGTGAATGACATTGACGATTGTCTTGCCAATTCATGCACGCTAAGGCAACTTGCAGACGACGGCGTGGTCTCTGTTGCAGGGCCCAAAGCTGCCGATTTGCAAGGACCATTACAAAATACCTTGGACAATTTGTCTGCTTTGGCTCTTCAGCTGGGTATTGAGTTCTCCACGGAGAAAACTGAGTTGGTTGTTTTTTCTAGGAAGCGTGAGCCGGCGCAACTCCAGCTTTTATTAATGGGTGCAACGATCAACCAGGTTTTCACATTTAAATATCTCGGGGTCTGGTTCGACTCTAAAGGTACCTGGGGATGTCACATTAGGTATCTGAAACAGAAATGCCAACAAAGGATCAATTTTCTCCGAACAATAACTGGAACATGGTGGGGTGCTCACCCAGGAGACCTGATCAGGTTGTACCAAACAACGATATTGTCGGTGATGGAGTACGGGTGTTTCTGTTTCCGCTCCGCTGCGAACATACACTTCATCAAACTGGAGAGAATCCAGTATCGTTGCTTGCGCATTGCCTTGGGTTGCATGCACTCGACCCATACGATGAGTCTCGAAGTGCTGGCGGGAGTTCTTCCGCTAAAAAATCGATTTTGGGAACTCTCATATCGATTGCTCATCCGATGCGACATTCTGAACCCGTTGGTGATTGAAAACTTCGAGAGGCTCGTCGAGCTTAATTCTCAAACCCGATTTATGGCCTTGTACTTCGACTACATGGCACAGAGCATTAATCCTTCTTCATATACTCCCAGCCGTGTTCGTTTCCTAGATACTTCTGATTCTACTGTATTCTTCGACACATCCATGAAGGAAGAGATTCGTGGAATCCCGGACCACATACGCCCGCAAGTGATCCCCAATATATTTTATAATAAATTCCGAGAAGTCGACTGTGACAAAATGTTCTACACTGACGGATCAAATCTCGATGGGTCCACTGGCTTCGGTATCTTCAACAATACTATCACCGCTTCATTCAAGCTCAATGATCCTGCTTCAGTTTACGTCGCAGAGTTAGCTGCAATTCAGTACACCCTTGGGATCATCGACACTCTGCCCACAGATCACTACTTCATCATTTCGGACAGCCTCAGCTCCATCGAGGCTCTTCGTGCGATGAAGCCCAAAAAGCAATTCCCGTATTTCCTGGGGAAGATACGGGAGTCCTTGTGTACGTTATCTGAAAAATCTTATCAAATTACCTTTGTTTGGGTCCCCTCTCATTGCTCTATCCCGGGCAATGAAAAGGCCGACTCATTAGCAAAGGTGGGCGCATTAAATGGTGACATATACGAAAGACCAATCTGCTTCAACGAATTTTTTAGTATTTGTCGTCAGAGGACACTCAACAGTTGGCAAACCTCGTGGAGCAATGGTGAACTTGGACGATGGCTACATTCCATTATCCCAAAGGTATCAACGAAGCCTTGGTTCAGGGGGATGGATGTGGGTCGGGATTTTATTCGTGTAATGTCCCGACTTATGTCCAACCACTACACCTTGGATGCGCATCTGCGGCGTATTGGGCTTGCGGAGAGTAGTCTGTGCGCTTGTGACGAGGGCTATCACGACATCGAGCACGTTGTCTGGGTATGCGCCGGGTACTTGGACGCCAGGTCTCAGTTAAAGGATTCCCTTCGGGCCCGAGGTAGACCACCCAATGTCCCAGTCCGAGATATACTGGCAAATCGTGATTTCCCCTATATGTCCCTTATTTATACTTTCATAAAAACGACAAATATCCCAATTTAGCCCCTCTCTTTTTATTTCTCGTTTTAGAAGCTTTCTCTTGCCTTGTGGGACCGATCAGCTCCAGACTGCAACTATGTAACCGCCGTCGCACTTACCACTACGGAAACTGAAGCGAGAGCGACTCAAGGTCCGATGACTTTTGAAGGATTCCCCGCGGGTCCGAAGAATACCATCCGCCAATCCGACCTACTAGACTGAGGCGGTAATCTTTCGCTGATCTCCCGTTTGAGCGAAAGTTGCAAGTTTTGCTCTTCTCTTCCGGTCACCATCTACGCTTTCTCTCCCCTGTCCTTGATACAACTGCTTCTACAGCCCCCCTCTGAATATCTTGACCAAGCATAAGTCTCCGCTAAAAAAGTTCAAATTTGTATTCTGTATTCCTAGTTTTAAGATAGTTGTAATTTTACCTCTTTGTTAAAACTATTGTCCCCCATCTTGTAAATAGAATTGTATCCCTAGTCTTAAAACACCTGCGAATTTTCTCATAAATATTTGTTCCCCCTTTTGTGTACCAAACTATATTGTTAGTTTTAAGATAACTGTAAATATTTCCTAAAAATTATTACTATTGAATTCCTTGTTTTAAATTTTTTTCATAAAAAAAAATCTTTCGCCCCCTCTCTTGTATATAGAATCTTATTTCTAGTCTTAAGATAGCTGTAAAATTTTTCTTTTTTAAAAAATATTTCAACATTGTAACCTCCTAGTTTTAAAATATACAAAATGTAGAAACAAAAGAATTTGGCACCGCCAAGCTAACGCATTTGTGCCTATCAAATAAACGAAATGAATAAAAAAAAAAAAAATTAGCGGAGTTCAAAACACTATGTATTTCACACGTAAAATCTGCTTTGTAGACAGATTTTTTGAATTTTTATATTTTGGAGTTATTTGAATAACTATGTAATACCACGAAGATTGTATTTTTTTTTTCTTCTATTATTTGCATTTAGTCACACTAAGTTATTATATTCGCTATGATGATGATGGATTTTTGTTAATTGTTTATTATAGTTTTTAAAAAATAATGAGATGTCTACAGAAGTCTGAGCCACGCGCGCGATAAGCAGATAGAGACTAACTTGAAATCGAACATGGTGACCAGTACTAAGAGCTCATCGGGTTGAATTGAAGCTTTTAGACTTTTGTTGTGATCAGGGTCTGATTTGATGATGGAGTTGCTTTGCTGGCTTTGCTCGACAATAGAGTTAATCTCGGTTATTGCTGCCATAGCGGCAATAACGGAGTTGGTTCGTTGAGTGTGGGGCTTGGTGACTTCTTCTGATAAAACAAGATATCGGGTTCAATTCCTGATCAATCCAGGGTATTCCCGGAAAGGAATATCCCTGGATTGCCTTGGGTTAGTGGTACGCAACTTTCAATAAAGGGGCCTGATGTGGATGATATAACTCGATTAGACTCTGCACTGCCACTAGGCTCGTCACTTCTCACCTTAGCAGGTAGTAGTACCGATGTCTTGGTCAGGCGGGAGGAGTCTTACAGAGAATTATCAGAAATGGAAGCTATTGGGTTCAATTCCCGATTCTATCAAGTATCTTCCCGGAATGGACATTTTCTTGATGGACCCTGGTTGTTGATGGAATATTCGAAATATATCTGGTTACGTTCTTTTGAAGGAAAGGCTATGTCTGTAAATTGAACCAGTCCGTTTTTTTTGTTAACTGGTCTTGTCATGATTTAAAATATTAATTATCTTCTAGATAAATCGTTCAGCTCACACCTTTGTGGGGGTATGAGGTGGGACCATCATCATCATCATCATCATCATCATCATCATCATCATCTAACTGAGCGGTATGCTTATCTGAAGGGACTTCTAGTTACGAGTTATGCAAATGCGGTCCCGAAGATACTGATAGGAGTCAACAATTTGAGTTTGATGGTCTCACTGAAGATAAAGGAAGGACTTAAACGTGAACCAGTAGCTGTGAAAACTAGACTGGGCTGGTGCATCTACGGAGGAGAGGGAGCCAATGGTCAGCAATCTTCAGTCAACTGCCATGCTTGCGGCTGCGCATCAGATCAAGCTCTTCATGAGTTGGTCAAGGATTTTTTCACCAAGGAGGACGTCGGAATGCAACTAATCACTCCGCTACTTTCGGACCAAGAAAAGCGCGCTTCTCGGTCACTGGAAGAAACGACAGTTCGTGTCGGTGCCCGGTATGAAATTGGTCTTTTGTGGAAGCATGACCACATAGAGCTTCCCGATAGCTACAACATGGCTCTTCGACGACTTGAATGCTTGGAACGAAAAATGAGCCGTAATCCAGAGTTGAAGCAAGCTTTACACAAACAAATAGAGGATTACCAACAGAAGGGTTATGCACATTGAGCAACCGTAGACGAACTAGGCGGTGCGACGTGTCTGGTATTTACCACTCGGAGTAGTAGTGAACCCACGGAAGCCGGGCAAGGTTCGGCTGATTTGGCACGCCAAAGCTACTGTAAACGGAATATCTCTCAATTCAGCCTTACTGACAGGTTCAGATCAACTCACGTCTCTTCCAGGCGTTCTAGTCCGTTTTCGACAATTTAATGTGACCGTTTCAGCCGACCTAAAGGAGATGTTTCACCAGATCTTCATACGTAAGGCAGATCGCCACTCGCAGCGGTTCCTTTTCCGGGAGAATCCGAGAGATGCCCCGGAAATTTATCTAATGAACGTTGCGATATTCGGCTCAACTTGCTCTCCAGCATCGGCTCAATATGTCAAAAACAAGAACGCTAACGAATTTAAGGAGCTGTACCCTCGAGCAGTGAACGAAATAGTTCAGAATCATTACGTAGATGATTCTATAGAGAGTTACGAAAGTGTAGAAGAGGCGATAAAGGTGTCCGCTGAAATGCGTTCAATTCATAAGCATGGTGGATTTGAGTTATGGAATTGGCTGTCGAATAGTAACCAAGTCTTGATCGGTTTGGGAGAACCATTGCCTCAACGTATTAAGAAATTTACACCAGATAAGACGAGTGACTATGATCGTGTCATTGGAATGCTGTGGTCAACTCATGAGGACGTCTTCAGTTTCTCAATTGAGATGAAGCCAGAAATTGAAGCGCTGATCCGTAGAAATGAGCGACCCACGAAAAGACAGATGTTAAGGTGCTTGATGTCTCTTTTCGATCCGTTAGGTCTATTAGGCCTTTTCTTAATACATGGCAAGATCCTATTGCAAGAAGTGTGGAGAGCAGGAATTCAATGGGATGAAAAAGTGAACGACGATCTACATAGAAGGTGGATAAATTGGACGAATCTGTTCGAAGACGTTCGCAATCTTAAAATCCCTCGCTGTTATTTCCCAAACGCAAGCAGTATACGTTATAAGGATCTTCAACTCCATATTTTCGTCGACGCAAGCGAGTCTGCGTATTGTCCCACGGCATACTTTCGTACACTGAACTCTGCAGGTATGCCTGAAATTGTGTTGGTCGCGGCGAAGACTAAGGTAGCCCCCCTGAAGCGCAGTCTATCCCACGCTTAGAGTTACAGGCCGCAGTTCTAGGGGCACGGCTGATGCAGTTTGTCGAAGAAAACCACACTGTGCCTATCACGAAAAGGGTGCTGTGGACTGATTCGGCTACTGTGCTTTCCTGGCTCCGAGCCGACCATCTTAGATATAAATAGTTCGTTGCTTGCAGAATAGGAGAATTGCTGACATTAACGGATGTGGAAAACTGGCGTTGGGTTCCCTCAAAGCAGAATCCGGCTGATATTGCGACCAAGTGGGGAAAAGGTCCCAACGTGGTTACAAATAGCGTTTGGTTCACGGGCCCTGTATTTCTACTGCTTACGGAAACGGAATGGCCGAAGCAAGTGACTCTCTCGTCACCCACAGAAGAAGAGCTCCGTCCTTGCTATTCTCACAAGTCAGTACAATTTCCAACACGAATCGTGGAGCTCGAACGCTTTTCGCAATTAAATAGAGCTATCCGAGCCGTCGCTAACGTTTATCGTTTCGTCGAAATCCTGAAGCAGCGTACCAGCGGTCAGAAACCATCGGCAGGCCCGCTGACGTCTGAGGAACTACAGAAGGCTGAGCGCCACCTTATTCGAGAGACACAGTGGCAAAGCTTTCCGGACGAGATGGTGGTATTGTCCCGCTACAAGCTAAAGCCGGTGGATGAGCAGATTTCTATTGGAAAAAGCAGCAATATTTATCAGTTATGTCCAACCTTGGACGAAAACGGCATTATTCGCGTTGATGGTAGGATCGGAGAAGCTCCAAACTTGAAGAATGAGGTAAAGTTCCCAGTGATCCTCCCGAACAAGCATCCGTTTACCGTTCTGTTAGTTGATAGCTACCACCGAAGGTACAGACACTGTAACCCGGAGACCATCGTGAACAAGATACGCCAACGGTATTACATTCCGACACTTAGGATAGCGGTGAGAAGAGCAGCCAAAGCTTGTCAATGGTGTCGAATCTACAAGGCTTCGCCAAAGGTTCCCCGAATGGCGCCGCTACCACTTGCTAGGATGGCGTCGTTCGTGCGACCGTTCACATACGTCGGAATAGATTTCTTTGGGCCGTTGGCTGTGAAAGTGGGGAGAAGTAATGCAAAACGATGGGTAGCCGTGTTTACGTGCCTGACAGTGCGCGCAGTTCACGTTGAAGTTACTCACAACCTTACTACGGAATCCTGCATCAAATGTATTCGCCGGTTCATCTGTCGTCGAGGTTCTCCGGCCGAAATATATTCCGACAACGGAACAAACTTCCAAGGGGCCGCAAGACTGCTGAAAGAACAGATCGACCAGCTAGCTGTTACGTTCACTTGTATCGATACGAAGTGGATATTCAACCCACCGGGAACTCCCCATATGGGCGGCGCATGGGAACGGATGGTACGCTCCATCAAAACGGCTGTGGAGCTGGCATACAATAATAACCGTAGACTGGATGACGAAGCGCTCGAAACATTCATAGTGGAGGCTGTAGCAATCGTGAATAGTCGTCCACTAACATATCTAACGCTTGCATCTGAAGAACACGAAGCTCTCACACCAAACCATTTCCTTTTGGGCAATTCAAGTGGCGTTCGCCAGCCGGCGATGGAGACTACCGGTTCTTCGAAGGCTTTACGATCTTCTTGGGATCAAATACAGCATCAACTCGACGTATTCTGGAGAAGGTGGACAAGGGAGTATCTCCCTACGCTGACCAAACGGCCGAAATGGTGCGGCGAAGCAAAACCAGTAACAGAAGGGGAGCTGGTGTTGGTAGTTGGCGACGGCAGAAGAAATGAGTGGACGAGGGGTCGTATAGCTCAAGTGATCAAAGGGGTGGACGGAAGAATACGGCAAGCTATAGTACAAACTGCGAGGGGGCTCTGGTGCGTAGGCCTGTGGCTAGATTGGTGGTATTAGAGGTTGATGATGGTGGTAAAACTGGACCTGGTGGCCAGTGTTACGGGGGAGAGAATGTTGATACTGGCAACACGTCTCATTGAGCTACAGTAGGAGCTATCGACTGTCAGGTCGACGGGGCTATCTCGGTGACAGCCGGAAATACAACAGCAGACGGGTGTGAGGAATTGCTGTCACTTTGATTTCATCACCAGCGCAGAACAAACGTGGCAGCTAGAAAAATATTAAAATTATATTATTAAAACTAATGTTCTTACTCTAACTTATAAACTAAATGGAAAAAAACGTTATTGCTATCGGTTTGGTTTATAGGAGAATTTATTATTGAAATTTGTAAGTTCCTAAATTGAATTTAATGTAAACCTAACCTAACCTAACTTACTTTAACATGCAGAAATAGTACGGATAAAGGAGCTAAAACTAATTGTTCCCTAAAACTACACGGATAAACTGATTTGTAAGTAACACATAAAATGAAACAACAATGAAATTAACACGAAAATGAAATTTACAGCTAAAGCTACAGTTACAACAGACAACTACTGTCGTTGTATTCTTGCTCGAAAGAAATCGGACCTATCAGAGTTTCTCGCTCTCAAAGTTTGGGAACAGTCGGTTTGTTCGAGAATGCAAAATAGTGCGCCAAGCGCATAACTTTCACGCCAAATACATTAAATTGGTTCAACGTGTCCGCGGGGAGTGCAACTGAATTATGCTCCCGCAATAAAATAAACGGTTCTTTACAGGACCAATTAATTGTGTTCTAATAAGAGTTAAACTGAAATTTACATTTTATGGTGTATAACAAATAATTTTCAGAATGCTATATAAGAAATACGATGTGTGGAAAGAAAGAAAGAGAATTTAAATTATCCTCTCTCGCTCGTTTTCGTGCACTGCTTTTCCATTCCTTTCTGCTGCTAATACCATCAACCAAAACGAATGTGCGTATTCTCCCACCATCCCACGGCCAGTGTTGCCACAATTGCATGTCGCTATCATAATTTGAATTATTTTATTGATCCTCCCTAGTAATGATAAAATATAGAACGTGCAAAGTACACTACCCGGATAGAATTTTACAATAGCATTTACCCTACAATCATAAAATAATAAATATTATAGTTATTACTGTTTCAACATTGTTCGATGCCAAGTTCTCACAGTAGATTTACAATAAAATTACATGTTACAATAAATTTCACTGTTCAGCAAAAAACTGATACAGTGCATTCACATTAAATTTTACTGTTTTCGAGAAAAAAAATGTATGGAGAAAAACTGATTTTTTTAATGTTAATATACATAACCACCCCCCTTTTTCACTGTAAAAGTCTATTTTACATTGAAATTTACTATAAAAACGTTAAAGTTTATTGTTTTTGTATTGTAGCATAAAACTTACTGTAAATTATTGTAAAACTACTGTACTGTCACAGTGAAAATCAAGGTTTTGTTACTGTACATTTCTATTCGGGTAGTCGCATGCTTTTATTCGAACTATTTGGCAGCCTCCGTTGATTAACTGCATAAATCGATTTGTTTGTGCAGCTCCTTGCTAGTAGCAAACTAAATAGCCTTTATCAGCGCTAACAAATAACACAAAAGAATTTAAATTTGTGAAAATCTTTTCCTTACTTCTTTTCAAATCTGCAACATTCTTTGAAAATATTGTTGGAATGTTGTTATTGAAAAACTGAACATGCAAGTTTGCTAGCACTGGCCACTAGATTGAAGGCGATGGAAAGACAGAATATTCGTTTTGGTTATGCTAGTATTGGTAGCCGAACGGAAAGGAAAGGCACAGGAATGGCACGAAAACGAGCGAGAGAGCGATAGTAGTGCTTTCTCGTGTTTTCATATGTGAATATTGGTCGGTCGGTTTTTCTCATCATTCGTATTCGTTGAAGCACTAGCAAGCAGCCAGTCCACCGAAGGAAAGCTGTTGGCGATGACGACGGTCGGAAAAAGTGCCCCAGCTACCGGTGACTCATCGCAACGCGATCAGGAACTGTCGCCCTGCAAGAATTTCACCCCAACTAAAGGGCAACAGAGCAACTAATCTGTAGGCTATCGTTCCAGCGTCTGGGTCGTGAGATTGTGCAGGACTGAAAAGTCGAGCTACGCTTACAAAGCTCAGTCGTAATGATGCCCCGAGAAGCAACGATGCCTACTTGGTCGGTTTGGTCGAGAATGCAAAATAGTGCGCCAAGCGCATAACTTTCAGGCCAAATACATTAAACTGGCTCACCGTGTCCGCGGGGAGTGCGTCTGAATTATGCTCCTGCAATAAAACAATAACCGGTTCTTTACAGGACCAATTAATTGTGTTCTAATAAGAGTTAAACTGAAATTTACATTTTATGGTGTATAACAAATAATTTTCAGAAAGCTATATAAGAAATAACTAAAACGAATGTGGGTGTTCCCCCACCATCCCATGGCCAGTATCAGCGCTAACAAATAAGACAAAAGAATTTAAATTTGTGAAAATCTTTTCCTTCCTTCTTTTCAAATCTGCAACATTCTTTGAAAATATTGTTGGAATGTTGTTATTGAAAAACTGAACATGCAAGTTTGCTAGCACTGGCCACTAGATTGAAGGCGATGGAAAGACAGAATATTCGTTTTGGTTATGCTAGTATTGGTAGCCGAACGGAAAGGAAGGGCACAGGAATGGCACGAAAACGAGTGAGAGAGCGATAGTAGTGCTTTCTCGTGTGTTCATATATGAATATTGGTCGGGTGGTTTTTCTCATCATTCGTTCAAGCACTAGCAAGCAACCAGTCCACCAGAGGAAAGCAGTTGGCAATGATGACGGTCCGCAAAAGTGCCCCAGCTACTGGTGGCCCAACGCAATCAACTACCGATCAGGAACTGTCGCCATGCCTGTATTTCGCCCCAACTAAAGGGCAACGGAGCAACTGATGCGCTGGCTAACATTCCAGCGTCTGGTTCGTAAGGTTGTGTATTACTTCAAAGTCGAGCTACGCTTACAAAACTTAGCCGTAATGAAGCCAGTGATGCCTACTTGGTCGGTTTGTTTGAGGATACAAAATAGTGCGCCAAGTACGTAACTTTCTCGCAAAAGAAATCAAACTGGCTCACAGTGTCCGCTGGGAGTGGGCGTAAATTACAATAAAAGCAACGGTTCTTTTCAGGACCAATCAATTGTGTTCTAGTGAGAGTTAAACTGAAACTTTGATTTTAAGATGTGTAACAAATTTTCAACAAGCAACATAATACGTTGTGTGGAAAGAAGTAGCTTGCACACGGAACAAAAATTTAAATTATCCTCTCGCTCGTTTCGTTTACTGCTTCAATTGCATGTGTTTAAGAGAAACGTTGAAGTCGCATGCTTCTATTCGAGCTTTTTGGCAGCCTCCGTGTACTAATTGCATTAAATGATTTTTTTGTGCAGCTTCGTGCTAGTAGCAAACAAAATGGCCCTACCAGAGTCTGATTCGTGAGATTGTGCCGGATTTCAAAGTCGAGCTAAGCTTATAAAGTTCAGCAGTAATGGTACCCGAAGAAGCCAGTCTTGTCGTTTTATTCGAGGCTACAAACAGTTCGCCAGGCACGTAACTATCATGCCAAATATATCCAACGATCTAGCGCATCACCATCAACACCAACGCCGAAACCAAAGGTTCTTTTCAGAACCACCATTATTACCATAGAGAATTATTTGAAATTTTTCCATTCAAACGTGATTCTGTTGAATATTATTAGATTTAAACTAACGTCTCGAATTGAAATCACGACGCTCCGGTTATGTCACAGACATTACCCACCCATCTTTTTTATTGTGACCACGACTAACGGTTTAATATAGACACCCCATTTCAATATTTCAGAAGGAACAGAAAGTCGAGTTTGGAAAGTTTGTAACTTTCATTGTACTTAACCAAATTACACAATGTTCGCATAATGATTCAGAAATATGGCCAGGAATCTTCTGTTAGATTTGTAAGTATGTATAATTTACATGAATTAAGAAAAATTGATTTTTAGGAATCAATTATTATCTGTTCTGCCATTGCACAGTGGTCTGAATCCAGAATTTAGGATGACAAAAACATTTGTGACTAAACTACTGGCTCTAGAGATTTCATGTCTTCGGAACAAATAATCTGTGTCAATTGAGGCATCTTTTGAGGTGGGTCACATTAGGGTGGTCCTTATTGTTTGTACGATCTGAAAATTATTTTCGAAATAAGAAGAGATAGAACAATAAAGTGTTCCGCAAAATTGTAGTACAACCTTTTTCAAGCAACTTTGCTGAGGACGTCATATTTGTAACTTTAATGGTTTTAATTTTACAGCTTTAAAATATTGTTTGATAGGGTATCCCTAACAAAATCAGTTTTTTCGTTAAAACTTTTTAAATAATTTTTTTCCGTCAATAGCGTCTTCACAAAACTTTTAGAGCTTGTTGAGACGAATATTATTTATATAGACATATTTGAGATAGCTCATTTAGTTCAAAAATTATGAGCATTTTTAGCAAAAAAACACAACTTTTTCAAATGTTGATATC
Organism: Topomyia yanbarensis; assembly: GCF_030247195.1. Taxonomy (NCBI): domain Eukaryota; kingdom Metazoa; phylum Arthropoda; class Insecta; order Diptera; family Culicidae; genus Topomyia; species Topomyia yanbarensis. The sequence goes on from NC_080670.1 coordinate 80,882,625, forward strand.
TTAAAATGGAGCAAGTGAAATAGATTTCTTCTTTTTGCATTCGAAGGACCACAATTGATAGTATGTTTTGTGAAAAAATCTCAGAGGTCATTTTTGTTTAACTCATTTTATTTTAGTTTGAATATTGAGAATATTACTACTATTTGTAGCATTAAAAGTAAAACGGTCAGTGTAACCTAGCAACTATTTTTAAAATAAGATCTGATAGATAAATTCGTTTCCGCAGAATAACACGCGAAAACATAAACGACGTCGTAATTAATACAGCTGCTTCACGGCAACAGCCGAAATAAAAGTCGTCAACGATGCTCTCTACCGTGCATCTAATTCACGGAACACGAGCTACCACTGCAATAACATTGTAAAGATACTGCCCTATACTTATTGTACACCCGTACCTGTTTGACCCCATTCTACTCTATGTATTTCTATGGTTTTCTCGAAACTTGCGGATAGACTTATTCCTCGTTTCTAAAGCCTTTTCACTGAAGCATTAGAAACGAGGAATAAGTCTATCGGCAAGTTTCGAGGAAACCGTTCAAGAAAATTTAGCAGCGTTGCCAATATTGAAAAATAGGTCAAATAATGTTCCAAATTTCTAGATCTTCCGGACTCTTCGCCACATTATGACGTAGTGCTGGAAAGGTTTTCCGCGGCTCAGGCGGAACGTAATACACCGGAAACAACTCAGCGGGCCCTTCGCCACACTCGAGAGGTTTTATTTGAGATGTTGTTTATCTATCTGATCTTATTTTAAAAATAGTTGCTAGGTTACACTGACCGTTTTACTTTTAATGCTACAAATAGTAGTAATATTCTCAATATTCAAACTAAAATAAAATGAGTTAAACAAAAATGACCTCTGAGATTTTTTTACAAAACATACTATCAATTGTGGTCTTTCGAATGCAAAAAGAAGAAATCTATTTCACTTGCTCCATTTTAAGATATCAACATTTGAAAAGGTTGTGTTTTTCTGCTAAAAATGCTCATAACTTTTGAACTAAATGAGCTATCTCAAATATGTCTATGTAAATAATATTCGTCTCAATAAGCTCTAAGTTAAGCTCAATAAGCTCAATAAGCAATAAGTTTTGTGAAGACGCTATTGACGGAAATAAATATTCAAAAAGTTATCACGAAAAAACTGATTTTGTTAGGGATACCCTATCACACAACATTTTAATAGCTGTACAATTAAAACCATTAAAGTTACAAATATGACGTTCTCAGCAAAGTTGCTTGAAAAAGGTTGTACTACAATTTTGCGGAACACTTCATTGTTCTATCTCTTCTTATTTCGAAAATAATTTTCAGACCGTACAAACAATAAGGACCACCCTAATAGCACCCATCTCAAAAGATGCCCCAATTGACACAGATTATTTGTTCCGAAGACATGAAATCTCTAGAACCAGTAGTTTAGTAACAAATGTTTTTGTCATCCTAAATTCTGGATTCGGACCACTGTGCATTGGCCAGTGCTATGCGACTTCCTCATGCTAACAATTTATTTCATCGCTAGCCATCTCCCTCACCAAGGCCAACAACGCCAACCAAAACGGTCCTTTTCAGGACCACCATCATTTTTGTAAAGAATAATTTGAAATATTCCTCGCCCAAATCACCTTTTGTCCGAAAATTCCAATGAGTATCAACATATTTGAAGAACGTGTTCCTTATGTATTCTACATCTCTCCGGTTATGTCGCAGACATTACCCACCCATCTTTTTTCGTCTCTATCCTTTGTGTAAGACAGGGGTCTACTTGAGTGTCTAATTAATTTCGTGCGAAAATTGTTTTTCTTGGAAGAATACAGTCGGAAAGATTAACCCATCTTATCAAACTCGCTAACGTGATGGGCAAACGAGCTGGCTCGGCCGGCAATAGCTCTGGTCTTGTACCGGAGAAAAAAATCGGGATGGATCGGAGTCAACCTGCAGCATCAACGAAAAGCGACGCGATGTTGCTTGAAAGATGAAGATGAAAATTCCACCGATTTTTACCACAAGCAAAAACATTGGAAATTTAATGGACGGGCTCCACAAGTTAAACTTGCGGCCAAATTTCAAACTGTGCAACATAGGAACCAAAATCATCTGCTCAGATTTATCGCAGTTCGAATAAGTAAAAAAGTTCCTAAAGGACGGTAAGCTAGAATTTTACACACATGACGTGTCAGCAACTAAACCTGTTAAGGTGGTCCTACGTGGTCTTCCCACCATGGATGTTGATCACTTCAAGAACGAATTAGTAGCGCTAAAACTGAAGCCGGAAAACATTTACCCGATGTCAAGACATAAGGGACCGTTCATAAACCACGTAGACCGAAATTTGAGAATTTTTAACCCCCCCTCCCCCCTAGTAGACCTTAGTAGACTTTTACCAAACCCCCCCCCCCCCCTCCATCAAAAGTCTACGTAGACTTTTAATTTTTTTATTCGCGGGAAAATTGTAATTAGCAAGAAGCACATTATAATGTTCAATTAAAAATTAGCGTTCAGATTTTTTTCAAGCTTTTTTAAATATTAAAGAAAGGTGTTTCACATTGGTTTTTTGTCTATGATTGAGCAAATCAATTAGTACCAATTCAAGGTGCCTTCCAACGTTTGTGTACTTCTTTCGTTCAACGTTCGGAATACTTCTTTTCAAGGTTAGTCACTCAAATATATGTAAAAAGATATATTGCTATAACTAGCTTAAATTTTGGCCGAAGTGTGCGAACAATGCAGAATTGCTAAACACTTTTTGAGCCTTACTGGTGCATTCAAAATTGTTAAATTATAAGAAACATTTACGAAATAATACTGTCGACGTGTACTATCATCTAGACTAAAATAATAAACCAAACATGCACACAAATTTCACTTTTCGTGAACAAATTGCAATATATAGACGTAAAATTTAACGGGTGTTTAAAGATTTTGAAATCAGTGTAAATGATTGCAAGAGAAACTGATTAACTCGAGTAAACACTTTGTTGTTGATGTTTAACTACACTACTGCTTTAACCACCGAAATCAATAAATAAAAAATAAAATTAATCCACTTATTGTTAAAAATCGGGTGTTTTGCTGTTACAATGCTTAACTTTGACCATTTTTTACGTTTTTATGGCTCATACATTTAATGGTCCATGCATGTCTGCTAACTAGTGATGTCTCAGATGATTTCACAGTCAAAATCTTCCGTCGAGAGGAATTTTGGGCGAACGTCTTTGGAACTGTCATTTTGTATTATTCCTAGATCAAAACTATATCGAAATATACACAAGAAACAACACTGTGTGAGGTTGTCCAAAAAAAAAATCGTGGGTTCTGGGTTGAGTGGTCGCTTAACGAGTAGTTACCTCAATAGTGTACTAGCTTTGAAGTGTCTGCATAAATACTGAATAGACCGATATTTTGAATACAACTCTCTTTAAATCCCATTTATAATTAGTAATACGAGAATAACAAAAAATAAAAGTCTACGTAGACTTTTTCAAAGACCCCTCCTCCCCCCTCGTAGACAAACGTAGACTTTTGCCAGACCCCCCGTCCCCCTTATGAGTCTACGTGGTTTATGAACGGCCCCTAATAAAGATCTCACCTATCGTGATTGCCTCTACCTCGTCCACTTGGAGAAAGGCTCCATCTCCCTGGCAGGATTAAAAACCATCAAGGCCCTTTTCAGTATTATAGTTGAATGGGAATACTACAGACCACAACACAGGGACGTCACACAGTGTACAAATTGCCTAACGTTTGGTCATGGTGCGAAAAACTGCCATATGCAGAAAAAGTGCCCGAAATGTACGGGTGCTCACCCGATGTCTGAATGTACGTTGATGGATGAAGCGGCCGTCAGCTGTGCCAACTGTAAAGAGAAACATCTAGCATCCAGTAAATCGTGCCCTAAGCGTGCCGAGTTCGTAAAGATCCGACAATTAACATCAACTCGCAATCAGCCCAATCGCAAGAAGGTTCCTCAAGTTAATGACCAAAATTTTCCTCCACTTCCCGTGAAGCGGTCTATCCCGAATCTAAAACCACTTCCTCTCAACGAACGTATGGTAGCTGCTGCTGCTGAACCTGACAAGGCCTCATCACGACCTCCTCCTGGTTGGGGCAATATGCAACCACAAACAATAGTGCCTTCAGTTGACTCTGGTGACCTATTCTCAGCTGAACAACTCATTGTCATCTTTGAAACAATGGCTTCGAAACTACGAAACTGCAGGACGCGGTTTGAACAAATCAACACTCTAGGCAAATTCATCATCGAATATGCATTATGAAACTCTCACTCTGCTAAACTGGAACGCTTGTTCGCTCAAGAGCAAGACTATTGAACTAGGAGATTTTTTGCGAGAGAAGGAAATCGACTTAGCTATCCTAACGGAGACCCACCTTAAACCTGAGATCTCCATTCATTTGCCCAACTACAAGACACACCGGCTTGACAGGACATCTTCCAGAGGAGGGGGAGTTGCCATCGCCATCAAGCAAAATATTCGGCACGCCATGGCATTGTTGCCCCAGCTACTGGTGGCCCATCGCAACCAACTACCGATCAGGAACTGTCGCCATGCCAGTATTTCGCCCCAACTAAAGGGCAACGGAGCAACTAATTCGCTGGCTAACATTCCAGCGTCTGGTTCGTAAGGTTGTGTATTACTTCAAAGTCGAGCTACGCTTACAAAACTTAGCCGTAACGAATCCAGTGATGCCTACTTGGTCGGTTTGTTTGAGGATACAAAATAGTGCGCCAAGTACGTAACTTTCTCGCAAAAGAAATCAAACTGGCTCACAGTGTCCGCTGGGAGTGGGCGTAAATTACAATAAAAGCAACGGTTCTTTTCAGGACCAATCAATTGTGTTCTAGTGAGAGTTAAACTGAAACTTTGATTTTAAAATGTGTAACAAATTTTCAACAAGCAACATTATACGTTGTGTGGAAAGAAGTAGCTTGCACACGAAACAAAAATTTAAATTATCGTCTCGCTCGTTTCGTGCACTGCTTTTCCATTCCTGCACTGCTTCAATTGCATGTGTTTAAGAGAAACGTTGAAGTCGCATGCTTCTATTCGAGCTTTTTGGCAGCCTCCGTGTACTAACTGCATTAAATGATTTTTTTGTGCAGCTCCATGCTAGTAGCAAACAAAATGGCCCTACCAGAGTATGATTCGTGAGATTGTGCAAGATTTCAAAATCGAGCTAAGCTTATAAAGTTCAGCCGTAATGGTACCCGAAGAAGCCAGTCTTGTCGTTTTGTTCGAGGCTACAAACAGTTCGCCAGGCACGTAACTATCATGCCAAATATATCCAACGATCCAGCGCATCACCATCAACACCAACGCCGAAACCAAAGGTTCTTTTCAGAACCACCATTATTACCATAGAGAATTATTGGAAATGTTCCCATTCAAACGTGATTCTGTTGAATATTATGAGATTTAAATTAACGTCTCGAATTGAAATCACGACGCTCCGGTTATGTCACAGACATTACCCACCCATCTTTTTTTATTGTGACCACGACTAACGGTTTAATATAGACACCCCATTTCAATATTTCAGAAGGAACAGAAGGTCGAGTTTGGAAAGTTTGTAACTTTCATTGTACTTAACCAAATTACACAATGTTCGCATAATGATTCAGAAATATGACCAGGAATCTTCTATTAGATTTGTAAGTATGTGTAATTTACATGAATTAAGAAAAAATGATTTTTAGGAATCAATTATTATCTGTTCTGCCATTGGCCAGTGCTATGCGACTTCCTCATGCTAACAATTTATTTCATCACTAGCCATCTCCCTCACCAAGGCCAACAACGCCAACCAAAACGGTCCTTTTCAGGACCACCATCATTTTTGTAAAGAATAATTTGAAATATTCCTAGCCCAAATCACCTTTTGTCCGAAAATTCCAATGAGTATCAACATATTTGAAGAACGTGTTCCTTATGTATTCTACATCTCTCCGGTTATGTCGCAGACATTACCCACCCATCTTTTTTCGTCTCTAGCCTTTGTGTAAGACAGGTGTCTACTTGAGTGTCTAATTAATTTCGTGCGAAAATTGTTTTTCTTGGAAGAATACAGTCGGAAAGATTAACCCATCTTATCAAACTCGCTAACGTGATGGGCAAACGAGCTGGCTCGGCCGGCAATAGCTCTGGTCTTGTACCGGAGAAAAAAAATCGGGATGGATCGGAGTCAACCTGCAGCATCAACGAAAAGCGACGCGATGTTGCTTGAAATCAACCCGTATGCGACTCTAGCGGAAGCTTCTGTATCAGAAGCCGTCGAGGAGAAGATGAAAATTCCACCGATTTTTACCACAAGCAAAAACATTGGAAATTTAATGGACGGGCTCCACAAGTCAAACTTGCGGCCAAATTTCAAACTGTGCAACATAGGAACCAAAATCATCTGCTCAGATTTATCGCAGTTCGAATCGGTAAAAAAGTTCCTAAAGGACGGTAAGCTAGAATTTTACACACATGACGTGTCAGCAACTAAACCTGTTAAGGTGGTCCTACGTGGTCTTCCCACCATGGATGTTGATCACTTCAAGAACGAATTAGTAGCGCTAAAACTGAAGCCGGAGAACATTTACCCGATGTCAAGACATAATAAAGATCTCACCTATCGTGATTGCCTCTACCTCGTCCACTTGGAGAAAGGCTCCATCTCCCTGGCAGGATTAAAAACCATCAAGGCCCTTTTCAGTATTATAGTTGAATGGGAATACTACAGACCACAACACAGGGACGTCACACAGTGTACAAATTGCCTAACGTTTGGTCATGGTGCGAAAAACTGCCATATGCAGAAAAAGTGCCCGAAATGTGCGGGTGCTCACCCGATGTCTGAATGTACGTTGATGGATGAAGCGGCCATCAGCTGTGCCAACTGTAAAGAGAAACATCTAGCATCCAGTAAATCGTGCCCTAAGCGTGTCGAGTTCGTAAAGATCCGACAATTAGCATCAACTCGCAATCAGCCCAATCGCAAGAAGGTTCCCCAAGTTAATGACCAAAATTTTCCTCCACTTCCCGTGAAGCGGTCTATCCCGAATCTAAAACCACTTCCTCTCAACGAACGTATGGTAGCTGCTGCTGCTGAACCTGACAAGGCCTCATCACGACCTCCTCCTGGTTGGGGCAATATGCAACCACAAACAATAGTGCCTTCAGTTGACTCTGGTGACCTATTCTCAGCTGAACAACTCATTGTCATCTTTGAAACAATGGCTTCGAAACTACGAAACTGCAGGACGCGGTTTGAACAAATCAACACTCTAGGCAAATTCATCATCGAATATGCATTATGAAACTCTCACTCTGCTAAACTGGAACGCTTGTTCGCTCAAGAGCAAGACTATTGAACTAGGAGATTTTTTGCGAGAGAAGGAAATCGACTTAGCTATCCTAACGGAGACCCACCTTAAACCTGAGATCTCCATTCATTTGCCCAACTACAAGACACACCGGCTTGACAGGACATCTTCCAGAGGAGGGGGAGTTGCCATCGCCATCAAGCAAAATATTCGGCACAAACTACTTCCAGCCTTCAAACTCGACCTTCTTGAAGCCATCGGGATCGAAATTACAACCACGATGGGTACTATCATCATCATTGCAGTGTATTTCCCCAAGCAAACTTACACCAGAGACGGCTCTACTGTCCAGCTGCGCAATGACGGCATCAAACTAACACGAAGGCACGGGAAATATATCATCGCCGGTGACATCAACGCTCGACATGAATCCTGGGGAAACACGAAACGAAACCGTAACGAGATTGTGCTCAACGACGATCTTCAATGTAGCCACTACAGCATTCTTAGCCCTGACACACCTACACGGATATCCAAGGCGGGCTCTCGCTCAATAATTGATCTGTACATAACCAACATTAGCAACATCTCACAACCAATTGTTCATGAAGATCTCAGTTCTGACCACTTCCCGGTGGTGGTGGAGGTCGGTGCTAGTGTCGAGAATCGTCGGACTGTATCTATGCGTGACTTTCATCGGGTCAATTGGGCTGATTTCCAGCGCTCGGTTGACCTCAATATTAACTTCGATCGGCATCCTGAGAATCGCGAGGACATCGACAATGCGGTGGAGGAAATTCATTCCGCCATCACAAGAGCAGTGGAGGACAACGTTCGAATGGTTCCCGTTACAACTAAGTCAGTGAAAATCGATTCAATAACTTCAAAACTGATCAGATTGCGTAACATCTATCGGCGACAGTACCAGCGTACTGGAAGCTCCGACAAAAAAACATCATACCGAAATCTCTCTGAAATAGTTAAGGTCAGAATGGAGAAAATTAGGAACGATAACTTTTCACTACAAATTAGCCAGCTTGGGGACTGTTCTAAACCCTTTTGGAAATTATCCAAAATCTTAAAAAATAAGCCCAAACCCATTCCACCTCCAACCACAACTGATACTGTCGATGGTCCGCTGATAACCCCCCTAGAGAAAGCTAACGCCCTTGGCCAACACTTCCTTTCCTCCCATTGCTTGGGACAAAACATCAACAGACCGTATGAACCTGCTGTCGCTGTAGTCATGGATAGTTATTATTATTATTATTATTGTTTATTGTTAGGCTTTAACCCCGAGGGTCATTCGCCTAATTTTGCGAAAAATGTAAGAAAGTACATTATATTTATAAAGCAAATGCTGCTATGTTATAGGTGTTCGCAATCTAGTTGAAATGGCTTCCTGTGAGGCATCTCCAGAAAGACTGTGACATGCTGCAAAAAAGGAAAAAGATTAAGAACCACGAACGGTTTCGATTGTTGGTTGTCCAGTATGTTCGTTGTGGTAGTGAAGTTCCATTCCAACTATGTTGTGTATACTTAGCTGTGCTGATGCAACTCGCAAGAAGATCGTAAAAGTGACACTTAGTGTAGTTCAAATCTGGTTGAGTAAATCGGCATCCTTGAGAAAGTTGAGAAGAGTTTCCTCTCGTACCGGATCATTAGATAGGGCTTCTCGTATTGAACCGATATCGTGGAGTCGGCGAAGTTCGTCCAGTTCGCGGCATTCGATTATTAAGTGCTCGATGGTAAGCCTAGTGTCGCATGAGGCGCATATTGGTGGATCCCCGCCGGCAACAAGATGAGCATGGGTGATTTTCGTGTGTCCGACTCTGAGCCGGGACAGAGCACGTTGTTCGAATCGTGACTCCCTGTCGATCCATTTTCCTGTGGTAACTTTAATTTTCCGGCAATGACCTCTAGAACTTAACCAATAGTTGTCGAAATGTTGTTGTATTTTATCCCTAACCAAGCGGTTGACGTCGGCTCCCGGAACTTCCTTATTGATAGGTGTGGGACAGCTACGACCAAGGCATGCTAGACGATCAGCTTCGATATTTCCAGTTATTCCGCTGTGTCCGGGTATCCAACAAAGCGTGGTTAGTGGATCTAGGGAGTCTTCAATTGCCTGAACGAAAGGATGGCGGGATTCCCCCTTATCTATCGCGGTAAGCACTGAAAGCGAGTCAGAGAATATGACTACCGGAATATCTGGGGGTTTTTTGGTAATGGCCAACAAAATGGCGGCCGCCTCAGCTGAGAAAACCGAGCATCCCGGTGACAGTCGATGTGCGAGATCAGTTTCGAGACCATGTACTCCGAAACCAACCCGGTCATCCAGCTTTGATCCGTCGGTAAACAGTTTCATATGATTACTATATTTGCTTGCGAGTTTGTTGAACTCCGGAAGAACTACTAAAGGTGCGTCCCTGGCTTTGATCTTCTTTGTCAGGTAGAAGTTTATATTCGGGCCGCGTTCATGGTAGTTTCGGCCGTAGATCCGGGGTAAGCTAGCGATCTCAGGTAACTCTTCACCAGTGAACCGACTGTAAATGTTCCTAGCGGTGTTTAACAGATAGCACTCGTTCCCAGTGGTTTTCTCCAAGAATCCAACAGCACGTTTTATAATGGCGATAGCTACGAACCAAGGAAATGGGAGAAGGCCCGCTTCGACGCATAAGGCCTCGGTGGGAGAGCTGGGCAGGAGGCCACCAGCACTACGAATGGATCCGTTGTATACCGGAGTTAGTGTGCGCACGAGTAAATCAGAAGAACAGCAAGTGAGCTCTAGTCCATATAACATTTTGCTGTTTATGATACTTTGACTAACATTCAAGATTGTGTGACGATTACTCCGGTTGTGTCGGCTGCTTATCGTACGGATTAGTCTCCGGCGGCTTTCGCAATCCTTCTTGATTCGACGAAAGTGCGGTCCAAAGGTTCCGGTTCGGTCGAGTGAAACACCTAATGTGGTAAGCTCCTTACGATAGCGTAGTGTCTGACCATTGAGGGTGATAGGCCGGTCAGTAGCGCGATGATGCGATCCGCAAAGGTGTGTAATTTCACTTTTGGATGTCGAAATGTTGAAGCCGTGCTTCTCGGCCCACCGGCCGATAGCACTGACTGCGGCTTGTAATTTGCGTCGAACTCGCTTGGGATGGGGACCCGTCACCACTATCAGTATGTCGTCTGCATATACGAAGATGTGGATTCCTTTTGGCAGGTATCGGTAAATGGAATTCATTGCAATTAGGAAAAGCGTAACTGATAATACTGATCCCTGTGGGACTCCAGTGTGTTCAGGAAAATAGTCAGAGAAAGTACCGCCGATAGCGACTTTGAATCTTCGATTACACAGGAACTCCTGGATGTAATTACCTAGATTGCCCCGGATACCCCAATCGCGGAGTTGTTCGAGTATGCCGTTCCGCCAAACCGTGTTGTAGGCTTTAGCAAGATCGATTGCAGCGATATCGATGTGATGTCCTTCATTTCGAGCTTGTGTGATTGTCTCGCCGAGCGACCCAAAGTAGATACTCGTTCCTCTTCCTTGACGAAATGCGAATTGTCGATCGTCCAGTAGTTGATTATTTTCCAGAAAAGAGACCAGTCGACGGTTCACTAGTTTCTCCAGAATTTTTCCGAAGCAGCTCAGAAGGCTAATTGGTCGAAAATCTTGCACCGAACGACATCCGGTACATCTTTTTGGTATGGGAACTACGAGTGCTTCTTTCCATGAGGCGGGGAATTGGCCGCTTAACCAGATTTGATTTAGACTGTTTAGTAGTGCTCGTTTTCCTTGAGCGGGAAGGTGACGTAGCATTGGATATCCTATTTCATCCATTCCAGCGGATTTTCCTCGTGCTGTGCCTAGTGCGAAAGCCAATTCGTTTGGTGAGAATGGTTGGTTATATTGAGCGTTGGGGTTCCCAGAGAAATCAATCGAGCTATTCTGTTTGTTTACTGTGCGCCGTTGAAAGGATTCACAATATGCGTTAACGGAAGATAGTTGTGCGAAATGTTTCCCAAGCTCGTTGGCAACTCGGTTAGGGTCCTCGAGTGGGCCATCAGGGGTAAAAATAGTGAACCCGCTCTGCCGGCGTTTCCCGCTGAAGGCGTTGACGCGCCTCCATAGCTCAGTGGTAGGTGAATCTGGATGGATCCCGTCAAGGAAGTCAGACCAGCTTTTGTCTTTGGCTTCACGCACAGCTTTTCTGCTAGCGTTACGTAGTTTCCGGAAGGTTGCAGCATGTGTTTCCCTCTCTGGGTGATCCAATGGAGTCCTTTTCAGCATTCGTAGTGCCTTGCGCCTACTTTTTAGAGCTGTGCGCACTTCGGGGCACCACCAGTGAATAGCTTTGTGTGAAGGATTACCGCTGGTCCTGGGTATACTATTTTCGGCTGCTTTAACAATGATTTGGGAGAGTTCTTCCGAGCTGTATGTCAGGTCCCGATCAGTAAGGTCTATGTAATTATTTTCGAAGTCTTCCCAGTTGGCTCGGTCGTACAGCCATCTCCTGCGACGCGTGGTAGAGGGTGGTCGTTCGTTGAGGGTAATCTGAACAGGATGGTGGTCGCTCCCATGAGTGTCTGAAGACACTTCCCAGCTAAGTAGGCCAACAATGTTGCTGGAAGTTATGGTAAGGTCAATGGCAGATGACGATCGAGCGTTAGTGAACGTATTGTTGCCGTCGTTTAGTAGGATGGCGCCAGACTGCTCAATCAGTGAAACTATATCATTGCCTCTTCTAGTATCAATTCTGCTTCCCCATGCTGTATGGTGTGTGTTAAAGTCTCCCATAATGAGAAATGGTTGTTCTAGTTGGTCGAACAGGTCCCGGAGCTTCCCCTTCAGATTGTCTATTGTGCTTGATGGGATGTAGATTGAAACCATGGTGATCGGGAATGGGTTAGACAGCCTTACCGCCACGGCGAGCAGCGGGGTGTCGAGATGAACGGCGGTGGAAATACAGTCAGAGCGAATCGCCAGGGCGATCGATTGGTAAATGTTACTTTTTTGTTTGAGATGCCAGACGAACTGTCCGCCAAGCCAACCACTAGGATCGAAGTCAGCCCGGATATGTGTCTCTTGTAAAGCTATGCATATAGGGTCGAGTCGGTTAATTAGCAGTTGCAGGTCACCCAATTGATTGCGGATTCCATTAATGTTCCATTGAATCGCAAGACATCGATTGCTATGGTGGGGACGTCTCGAAAGATTGACTGTAAACTTGCTCGCAGTTTCTGTACCAGCTAAGGTGTCGGACCCTGCAAGGTCGCTTTTAGGTGTAGGAGGTGGAGCAAGGTCCGCATTGCGTTCAGGTTGATGACGTATTCGATGGATTTCGTTTGTTTCGTTCGTTGATACACTAAGTTTACCTTTTCCTGTCGTCGTCGGAGGTTTATCGGATTGTGCCAGTAGATCCACGATCGACGCGGGTGTGGAGACGGGCATTTTCGGTGCGGAGGCTTGTTTAGGTGACGTATTGTTTGGTTGGAAGTTAGGGCTACGTTTGCGGAATCTCGCTGGATGCCAAGAGCAGCCCGGGATAGGGCTTAGTTCTCTCAACGGCGTCTTATTGTCGTTAGAAGCCATTTATGTTTGAGAGTTTTCGAAACACTACGTTGCCTTCTCTTACTGTTGGCGTTCCAAGCTCCGGCTAGAGTTTTGTTAAAAACAATGTGGTCACGGTCGCTGAATCGAATCGATGGGCTTTCTTTTGGATTAACTTCGTAGGTAGTCGAGATTTTACAACTGGAGCAAAATTCAGCAAATTCCTTGCGGGGATAGGCGTTGGTGCCCTTTTTCGTCCGGTTTCCCACGTAGTCGTTCCAGGTGTTTGAGCGGGTTCCTTCTTGGTGTGGGTTGAGTGATAGGTTACTACGCTTTAAAGAGCCCCCCGGGTCTCTGCGACTGTAACCGTCTGTTGACATACTGCTGCGGTTTTTGGAGGAACAGGCGTTACCGCCTTTGTGCGTCTCCTTTAGCGATATGTGACTCTCGGAGTGCCGCAGGTTGTCCGTCAGTTCCGGTGGGGGTGTAGCGTCCGCACTGACGGGGCCACGGCTACCCCGAGAGAAAGATAGTGGTATGCTGCTTTGAAGTTCTGTTATGGTAGGTTGATTTGATTGCAATTTGGGAGGTGAAAAATAGTTCAATTGGCCTTCTGCCATAGTTGCGAGTGCTCGTATCCAGCGATTATCGTTGTACGGTTGGGCCTCTACCAAAGTCGTGGGTCGATGTTGTGGTTGGTTGAGCGATTGGATTCTCGAAGGGTTGTTTTCTTTCGGGGTACCTTTGCTGTTGTAAGAGATTTGACGTCCAGAACAAAATTCGGCGAAGTCCCTTCGGGGATAGGCACGTGTGCCCTTTTCCGTCCGGCTTCCCACGTAGTTAGTCCAGATTTTTGAGCTGGTTATTTCTTGGTTCAGGCTGGGTAATGCTTTGCACCACGTTAGGGAGCCCCCCGGGTCTCCATGACTGTAACCGTCTGTTGACATACTGCAGTGGTTCTTGGAGGGACAGGCGTTGCCACCTTTGTGCGTCTCCTTTAGCGATATGTGACTCTCGGGGTGCCGCAGGTTGTCCGTCAGTTCCGGTGGGGGTGTAGCGTCCGCACTGGCGGGGCCACGGCTACCCCGAGAGAGAGATAGTGGTATGCTGCTTTGAAGTTCTGTTGTGGAGGATTTGTTTGATTGCAGTTTGGGGGGTGCGAGATAGTGCAGTTGGCCTTCTGCCGTAGTCGTGTGTAATGGTAACCGGCATATGTCGATGTTCTTTCGGCCTTCTGCCATAGCCGTACGTTTTGGTAGTTTGTGCGTTTGTTTTCTTCCTGTTACAGGAGCTGTGTTTTCTACGTTGTAGGTGGCGAGATATAGTACGTGGACATGGTGGGATATAATTTGGGAGATGGTGAGTTGGTTACAAACGGGGGCCCCAACAGCACCAAGATCATCGAAGTTCGGTACTTTCAGTGCCTGAGGGGTTGGGTAGTTGGAGGGGGGTGATTGTGCAGTAATTTGAATTATCATCATAATAGGAAGAGGCGGTATGAGAACTACGTTGCTTACAGAGATTCTTTGCGTTCGATCGAAGATTAATCGGAAATGGTAGCGTCCGATTCCACATCTGCCATGTTTAAATTCGTTCCACCGTCGCTAAAGTAGTGAATCCGGTTCCTGGGGATGTTAGAATTTTCGTTTACATTGCGGTCTGTTTGATCTAGTTTGGGCTTTTTGAAACGGCCCCTTGTGGTCGGCCCGGTTGGAGTTGCAAAGGAGTCGAGATCGGTTTTGACACACTGGGTTTGTTTTCGAAGGGGGCGAGACATTTCTCCTTCTTCAGCACTTTCTGCGCTAGCTACAGGATTAGGAGGACGGTTTTTTTTGGTAGAAACTAGTTGTGAATTTACCCCTATTTCGCTAATACTGGTTTTGATGGCGGTTTTTGAGATGGATCGTTCCCCAACAAGTTTTTTGTAGGCTTCCTTGTACTTCCTTAGCTCTTCCAATAGAGTCTGTACCTGCGGGTTGTTCTTCTGGCTGGTGGCCATTTGTTTGCGTAAGTTCATCACTTCTTGACGCAGGGCGTTTGTTTCACTATTTTGCTTTCGTGCTACGTTTAACTCTTCTCGTAGTTCCTTGATTAGTTGGTCTTTTTCGATATCACTGGATCTGGTTTGGTTGGCGTAGGTGGTTGGTTGTTTGTAGCTCTTCATTTCAGCTCGTGCTTCACCGTAGGTGAGATTGTTGTCGGTTTTGAGTTTTATGACCGCTTCCTCCTCCTTGTAGACAGGGCAGTTCCGATCGGTGGCTTCATGATTCCCTTTGCAATTACGGCAGAATTTTGGTTTGTCACATTTTTTGGTGTCCGATCGTTCGTGGGTCTGAGAGCACGAAGTGCATATTGGGGTTTCCGAACAATTTTTCCTAGAATGTCCATATTTGGCACAACCATAGCACAACAATGGTGCTTGATAATATCGACGAGTTGGCAGACGAATGAGACCATAGTATACGTGGGATGGTAGTGTTGATCCTTTGAATGTAAGGACTACGAGAGGAGTGTTCCGTATTTCGTTGTCGATTCTTTTAGTTATTCGACGAACGTTTTCTACACCTTGGGAGGCCAGATTTTTTTTTAGATCTTCAGGGTCAAGATCAATGGTATCAACATCATATACCACCCCTTGGCAGAAGTTGAGGCTAGGGTGTGGTATTATTTCAACGCGGGTACCGTCGATTAGCTGTTTCAAACCTAGAAGCTTTTCATACGTGGTCTTTGAAGAAGTCCGTAAAACGTACCGACTACCTCTTCCTTCCTTGGAGGCTTTGACAACTGTTCTTGGATCACAACTGAGTAATTTTTGTAGCGTTTGGTTTATTATAAAAGGATTTGAAGGAAGTTTAGTCTCGGGATGGGTGGGTGTAAGGACTGTACTAATATCTATACTGGCAGTACTCACCGCCTGTAGTAACAAGGTTTGGGTGGCGATTCTGTTCTCGTCTTGCTGCATCCATGGAGGTAAGGTTGTCGATATAGCTGAATCCCCCCCGGGAGGGGGGGAGTCGTTCGCCCCCATGGGCGACGATTATGTTGTACCAAGTATGACAAGCACTATCACGATCACACTCCTTATATCAAGCACCCAACAAATTCTCTATCAAAAACACCACGAACGCAGAACGACTTTTCACGTTTTTAAATATTTGCGCACTATTTTCGGTAGATAATTCTTCTATGGCCTACAGTAGCACCGTAGCGATGCGGTCGAACAACAGCGCTGCTGTGTGTATCACTTTAATGGGGAGCGATGGCGCGCGATTGTTTGCTTGCACACACGTTATCACTGGGTTTCTTCCTACGTTTTTAGGCACCTATTGGCCGATTGTCTGCAAACCTTCACACGCAATAACTTCACTGTAGCTCTATGCTACCGTTGGTATAAGTTAACTTCAGAATAACACCGAAATACAGCGAATATGGGTGAAACAATATGTGAGCGCTTTAGGTACTATTCCGTAATGGCACAGTGGGCTCACGCGAACTGACATCATGGATAGTCTTGAGCCATCTCCCATCGTCATCGAAAACGAAACACGTGTAACCCCTGATGAGTTAAAAACGCTGTAAGGTCCTCCAAAAATATGAAAGCCCCAGGATTTGATAACATCTTTAACCTAGAACTGAAACATCTAAGTGACAGGTTTTTCACGCATCTGGCCGGGCCCATATTATTGGCTCGAATCAAAACTCGTCGAAATGTCAATTGACGATAGGTTCACCCGGAGTGTTCATTTGTGTTTACCTTTTGCTAGCGTTGCAATTTTATTTTGTGTCCAGCACCCAATGTGGCTACGCCACATCGCATTTGCGCGTGCTGTCCGACTTCGCTACCGCTCAGTCGGACTTAAACTAGGGATAGCCCCTATGTTTGAGTAAGCCGGGCAAACGAGTGGATCACAGGTTCGCTTGCTTCCAACGGCGGGTCGGTGGCCACCTCGCCCGGGCCTCGGTTATGCGGCTAAGCCGCATCGAAATGGTACCCCTTAAACATTCTAACTTGAATCGGTTGTGTCACCGGAGCCGGAATACGAATTAGATCCAGCCAGC
This sequence comes from Topomyia yanbarensis, assembly GCF_030247195.1. Taxonomy (NCBI): domain Eukaryota; kingdom Metazoa; phylum Arthropoda; class Insecta; order Diptera; family Culicidae; genus Topomyia; species Topomyia yanbarensis. The sequence continues at coordinate 80,899,568 of NC_080670.1, forward strand.
ATTTCGGCTGAGTTAAACTGGGAAGTTTAGTAAAATTTAATCTGGAAATAAAATTTTTTTTGGCAACGCTCCAGCACCCCGTTGATTTCACCACCTGGGCGCCAGGTTGACGATATGAAATGAACTTTGTTTACTTTCGACATATTTTGATTCGAGCCAACAACATCCAGCCCATCTGGCCCGAATCTTTAATATGTGCCTGGAGATTGGTTATTTTCCATCCGCCTGGAAGCATGCCAAAGTCATTCCTATCCGCAAGCCAGGTAAAGACCCAACATCTGCAAAGAGTTACAGACCCATCAGCCTTCTTTCATCTATATCTAAGCTATTTGAAAAAGTCATCAATATCCGTGTTGTAGAATTCACTAATCTAAATAACATTCTCACTGAGGAACAATTTGGCTTTAGGAGAGGTCGCTCCACTGTACATCAACTAGCCCGAGTCACGAATATAATCAAGGAGAACAAAGCCAACTCGACGTCATCCGCCATGGCATTGTTGGACCTAGAGAAAGCTTTCGACAATGTCTGGCATGATGGCTTGTTGTTTAAACTGTGGCAATACAACTTCCCAACATACATTATCAAGACAATTCAAAATTATCTATCGGACAGAACATTCCAGGTCTCGTTAAACAATACTCTATCGGACAAATTCAACATCATCGCAGGAGTGCCTCAAGGTAGCATACTTGGGCCGATTCTTTTCAATATTTTTACCTCAGACCTCCCTTCCCTTCCGGATGGAGGTGTGCTGTCACTGTTTGCTGACGACACCGCTGTCATATACAAAGGACGAGTGATTCGAGCCTTAACGGTAAAACTTCAACGGGGCCTGGATGTACTGTCTGAGTACTTCTCAAGCTGGAAGATCTGCATTAATGCGTCCAAGACACAGATCATCTTGTTCCCCCATTCTAAATCTCAATGACTCGTTCCATCGGATGATATGAGAATAAGGCTTGGAGGCCACACACTCGAATGTTTGAGGGAGGTAGTCTACCTTGGTCTCACCATAGACACTAAACTCATTTTCAGGGAACACGTCGACCAAACAAACACTAAGTGCAATATTTTGATAAGATCTTTATACCCCCTCATCAACAGAAAGTCCAAACTATCGTTGAAAAATAAGCTTGCAATATACAAGCAAATAATATACCCTGTAATTGAATACGCTGTTCCGGTTTGGGAGTACTGTGCCAAAACGCACAAGACTTGCATTCAACGAATCCAGAATAAAATCCTCAAAATGATTCTGAGAGTTCCCCCTTGGACTAGAACATCAGAAGTCCACCAGCTGGCTTGTATTGAAACACTCGAAACAAAGTTTCACTCTTACATAGAGCGATTTAGATTAAAATGTGAAACAAGCAACATTGAATATATTAGGAACATTTTCAATTAATTAGGTTAAGGTATAGATTTACGATAGCGCTAGATAAGTAGGAAATTTTAAATAGAAGAATCATTTTAAATGATAAATGTAAACTAGACCAAAAATAAAACAAAAAAGATGGGTAATGTCTGCGACATAACCGGAGAGATGTAAAATACATAAGGAACACGTTCTTCAAATATGTTGATACTCATTGGAATTTTCGGACAAAAGGTGATTTGGGCGAGGAACATTTCAAATTATTCTTTACAAAAATGATGGTGGTCCTGAAAAGGACCGTTTTTGTTGGCGTTGTTGGCCTTGGTGAGGGAGATGGCTAACGATGAAATAAATTGTTTGCATGAGGAAGTCGCATAGTACTGGCCAATGGCAGAACAGATAATAATTGATTCCTAAAAATCAATTTTTCTTAATTCATGTAAATTATACATACTTACAAATCTAATAGAAGATTCCTGGTCATATTTCTGAATCATTATGCGAACATTGTGTAATTTGGTTAAGTACAATGAAAGTTACAAACTTTCCAAACTCGACCTTCTGTTCCTTCTGAAATATTGAAATGGGGTGTCTATATTAAACCGTTAGTCGTAGTCACAATAAAAAAAAGATGGGTGGGTAATGTCTGTGACATAGCCGGAGCGTCGTGATTTCAATTCGAGACGTTAATTTAAATCTAATAATATTCAACAGAATCACGTTTGAATGGGAAAATTTCAAATAATTCTCTATGGTAATAATGGTGGTTCTGAAAGGAAACTTCGGTTTCGGCGTTGGTGTTGATGGTGATGCGCTGGATCGTTGGATATATTTGGCATGATAGTTACGTGCCTGGCGAACTGTTTGTAGCCTCGAACAAAACGACAAGACTGGCTTCTTCGGGTACCATTACGGCTGAACTTTATAAGCTTAGCTCGACTTTGAAATCGTGCACAATCTCACGAATCAGACTCTGGTAGGGCCATTTTGTTTGCTACTAGCACGGAGCTGCACAAAAAAAACATTTAATGCAGTTAGTACACGGAGGCTGCCAAAAAGCTCGAATAGAAGCATGCGACTTCAACGTTTCTCTTAAACACATGCAATTGAAGCAGTGCAGGAATGGAAAAGCAGTGCACGAAACGAGCGAGAGGATAATTTAAATTTTTGTTCCGTGTGCAAGCTACTTCTTTCCACACAACGTATTATGTTGCTTGTTGAAAATTTGTTACACATCTTAAAATCAAAGTTTCAGTTTAACTCTCACTAGAACACAATTGATTGGACCTGAAAAGAACCGTTGCTTTTATTGTAATTTACGCCCACTCCCAGCGGACACTGTGAGCCAGTTTGATTTCTTTTGCGAGAAAGTTACGTACTTGGCGCACTATTTTGTATCCTCAAACAACCCGACCAAGTAGGCATCACTGGCTTCATTACGGCTAAGTTTTGTAAGCGTAGCTCGACTTTGAAGTAATACACAACCTTACGAACCAGACGCTAGAATGCTAACCAGCAGATTAGTTGCTCCGTTGCCCTTTAGTTGGGGCGAAATACTGGCATGGCTACAGTTCCTGATCGGTAGTTGGTTGCGATGGGCCACCAGTAGCTGAGGCACTTTTGCGGACCGTCATCATTGCCAACTGCTTTCCTCCGGTGGACTGGCTGCTTACTAGTGCTTGAACGAATGTTGAGAAAAACCACCCGACCAATATTCATATATGAACACGAGAAAGCACTACTATCGCTCTCTCGCTCGTTTTCGTGCCATTCCTGTGCCTTTCCTTTCCATTCGGTTACCAATACTAGCATAACCAAAACGAATATTCTGTCTTTCCATCGCCTTCAATCTAGTGGCCAGTGCTAGCAAACTTGCATGTTCAGTTTTAATGTAGAATACATTTAAGCTTTCAATATAGGGGTCCCGTTTCAAAATATTGGCTGCGGCGCCGCGTCAGATTTTGAACGTTGATAACTTTTATCATACTTAACAGAATGATTTGATTTTTAGGCCAATTTGTTGAAAATATGTTCCTCTATGCTGTATTAAAATTTGAAGTATGTATAACATGCACTAATAACAAAAAAATGTGTTTGGAAAAATATTTCGTAAACGACTCGGAAAAGTGTAAATTTTCAGCCCATCCCGCACCGAGCCGTCACAATGGTGGACCAACCGAACAATAAAATAATGAAAAGTTTATATATAGGTCCATTACATGTTTGTTCCTATGATTATTCGCATTGGGTTGCTTGACGAGAGCAGGTGGTGGGGGAAAGACGACATATTCCTTTGGTTAGGCCATTAGAAGCCGGACGGAAAGGAAAGGCTCATGCACGGCACGAGAACGAGCGAGAAAGCGATTGTAGTGCATATTAGCGCGATTATATAAATATCTGTCGGTCGGTTTTTCTCATCATTCGTATTCGTTCAAGCACTAGCAAGCAGCCAGTCCACCGAAGGAAAGCAGTTGGCGATGACGACGGTCGGAAAAGTTGCCCCAGCTACTGGTGACTCATCGCAACCCGATCAGGAACTGTCGCCCTGCAAGAATTTCGCCCCAACTAAAGGGCAACAGAGCAACTAATCTGTAGGCTATCGTTCCAGCGTCTGGGTCGTGAGATTGTGCAGGACTGCAAAGTCGAGCTACGCTTACAAAGCTCAGTCGTAATGATACCCCGAGAAGCCAACGATGCCTACTTGGTCGGTTTGTTCGAGAATGCAAAATAGTGCGCCAAGCACATAACTTTCAGGCCAAATATATTAAATTGGCTCAACGTGTCCGCGGGGAGTGCAACTGAATTATGCTCCCGCAATAAAAGAAACGGTTCTTTACAGGACCAATTAATTGTGTTCTAAACTGAAATTTACATTTTATGGTGTATAACAAATAATTTTCAGAAAGCTATATAAGAAATACGATGTGTGGAAAGAAAGAAAGAGAATTTAAATTATCCTCTCTCGCTCGTTTTCGTGCACTGCTTTTCCATTCCTTTCTGCTGCTAATACCACAGACTAACAGACATAACACTATAAGGGAATTCCCTCAAAAATCATCGATCCGACAATTTTCCCAGAACACTAGCTCCACCTTTTATTCACGGTCCCAAACACTCATTTACTAGTAGGTTACCCCTCAGGTTTGGGAGCAATTTTTCACTAGTGGTCTATCCCCCGTATGCTTGTTCATATGACAGTGGCGCCATAATTTCAAATGCGGCCACAGTCCCAATTACAAATATATTTAAAATGACCGTTAAAGCGGGCGAAGCTTTGTTTTTAAGTGTTATGTCTGTTAGTCTGTGCTAATACCATCAACCAAAACGAATGTGCGTATTCTCCCATCATCCCATGGCCAGTGTTGCCACAATTGCATGTCACTATCACAATTTGAATTATATTATTGATCCTCTCTAGTATTGATAAAATATAGAACGTGCAAAGTACACTACCCGGATAGAATTTTACAATAGCATTTACCCTACAAACAATCATAAAATAATAAATATTATAGTTATTACTGTTTCAACATTGTTCGATGCCAAGTTCTCACAGTAGATTTACAATAAAATTTCATGTAACAATAAATTTCACTGTTCAGCAAAAAACTGATACAGTGCATTCACATTAAATTTTACTGTTTTCGAGAAAAAAATGTTTGGAGAAAAACTGATTTTTTTAATGTTAAGATACATAACCACCCCCCTTTTTCACTGTAAAAGTCTATTTTACATTGAAATTTACTATAAAAACGTTAAAGTTTATTGTTTTTGTATTGTAGCATAACACTAAAACTTACTGTAAATTATTGTAAAAATACTGTACTGTCACAGTGAAAATCAAGGTTTTGTTACTGTACATTTCTATTCGGGTAGTCGCATGCTTTTATTCGAACTATTTGGCAGCCTCCGTTGATTAACTGCATAAATCGATTTGTTTGTGCAGCTCCTTGCTAGTAGCAAACTAAATAGCCTTTATCAGCGCTAACAAATAACACAAAAGAATTTAAATTTGTGAAAATCTTTTCCTTCCTTCTTTTCAAATCTGCAACATTCTTGCTGAACATGCAAGTTTGCTAGCACTGGCCACTAGCTTGAAGGCGATGGAAAGACAGAATATTCGTTTTGGTTATGCTAGTATTGGTAGCCGAACGGAAAGGAAAGGCACAGGAATGGCACGAAAACGAGCGAGAGAGCGATAGTAGTGCTTTCTCGTGTGTTCATATATGAATATTGGTCGGGTGGTTTTTCTAATCATTCGTTTTCCAAACAAAACTACACGTTTTAATGTAAAACTTATACATATAAGCAGAAAGAAACTCACGTCAGTGAAAATAACAAAACCATAGTTGAAAAACGTGTTTAATCCACCTAACAGTGTGATGAGACATTTCTTATAACTCTTATCACTCTTCGGATATTATATCGTTTGAGAACATTTAGAACTTGATGCTTCGCGATGTTTTTGATAACACATACTACATGGGCTAGTGGCAGGACTCAGAGAATCGCTCAAATCAGCATAGGACAACATCAGTGCTAGAAATCTCAAACCAAATCGATGGGAAAGCGAAAAAATGGCCCAAAAAATAGACATACCAACGAATTGTTGTTAATGCTCTGTTAATAAAATATCTATATTGTGGTGGGAAAACTGAATTTTCCTAAAGGGGTTATATATTGTACTGAACCAAAAAAATCGAATTTTTTCAAATAGTTTATAATTTTCGCAAACTTATTAGGAAAAAATGTTTAATAAGTTTTCGTAATATTGTGTAGGAAAAAAGCTGAAAATTTCAGTATTTTCTCTATCTGCAACGTATAAACCCTTAAGTATACCAATTCATTGGTATACGAATTGGAATAGGTTCGCCAAATTTTGGAAGAAGTCTATGAAATAACCCCTTGAGAACTACCTTAAAATTGTTGTAGTTCGATGCAATAAAAAAATCTCCAAAAAAGAAATGTACCTATTAATGTGAAACACAGCGAATAATACATACAATAAAGACCCATTTTTATCAGTCTCATGGTGTATTTTAGGCTGACAAAATGGGGACATTGACTAAATCGGGCAATTTTTTTCTTTATAATAAACTGAAGCTGTTAAAATATTCTTCTCGTTCCTTGATGTAGTCTGATAACTATTTCTGATTATGATGAACTTTTTATTTTCGCATATTTCGCATATCTTCATTATAAGGAAAACATGCTCAAGAAAGGATTTACTCGAATTCAGTCTTGTTCGTCTGCTAGAGCCCATCAAACATATGTTCATATTTGGCTGATAAAATCGGGGTTTCAATGTATTATAATAGATATTCAGCATTCGAAGAAGTTTCTTTTGAACGAGTGTAGAACGACTTTGTTTCTACTTACTTGAAATCAGCGGCGTAGCCAGAAATTCGGTTTAGTGAAAATCGATCATACTGTCCAAACGGCATAATTCCGAAACCGTAATTTTTGAAGTTTTAAAATTATGCAGAATTAATTTTTCAGAAAATAGTATCAGAGCTCGTGTCTTTAGCGAATATGTTGAGACTTTATTGTAGTCATGAATAGTAACCTGAGAAAATTCACCATAAATACTTCTTGGACGATATACCGTCAAAATTATTTTGTCAAATGATGCGCTGTTTAACGTTTGTAAAACTCATCGAAGATACTAAACCTCCGAAATTGGCGGTTTCAAAATGATGCTATCTTGACCTTAAATTACTGTTTTCAAACATTTGACCTATACAACAAAAATCAAATGCTCATCAAAATCGATCAGAACCTGCTAGAATCGAATGGAAATCGTCATTTTTCATAAATTTTTCTCTACATTCGGAAAGTGTTCCTTGATTAATAACTATCATATTACGTTTTCGTCTCAACTCGACGCATTCCTAAAATAAAAACCTGTTTTAATCCACCTAGTGGTGCAATTGTGCTTTTTCTCATTTGTCCAGACTACGATTCCATGGCTGGTTATGTTCAATACAATGGTGGAAATGAATATTACATGTTCAGTACGATTTGCACATACATACAATGGATCGACAGCCACGATCTTGAGATACTATGTGATACTGAAACATCGCTTGAAACCAGCGGCGTATCATGGAGAAGGATCCGGGAGGTTCAGGTCCTGCCAAAAATTTTCAACTTGTTAAGAAATTTTAAACTAGTTTTAATTTTAAAGTAGCAACCCCTCACTGCATACTCCCTCAGGGCCGGTATGATTGACGATTTTTGGAGGCAAAAATGTACCAAAGTCCAAAGAAGCCAATTTTTGTCAAACATCTCAATGTTTCATGCATTTTAAAGTCATTTGGCATCAAAAAAACAAATTTGATTTTGAAAATTTTTCATTTTAGTTTATATGGGAATTTGCTGTGTGATTGCACTCTTCAACTCGTAACACCGGAACCGGAAGTCCAATCAATAAAAAATTCAATAGCAGCCGATGGGAAGGTTGTATCTTTCATTTGAGACTAACTTTGTGCAAATCGGTTCAGCCATCTCTAAGAAACAGAGGTCACATTTTTTTTCCACATACACACATACATACACACACAGACATTTTCCGATCTCGACGAACTCAGTCGATTGGCATATGACACTCGGCTCTCCGGGTCGGGATTAGATTGACGAATTTTAGAGTGAATGAGAAAGGCAAAAACATTTTTAGCAAATGTTGAAAGTTATGCATTTTTGTGGTGAGCAGTTCTATGTTTCATAGACATTAAATCAATTTTAACTTCGCTTCCTATTAAATAAAGACCCTTATTACAGTACATTTCTACAAAAACGAGCTCAATTTGAAAATAAATCTGAGGATTATGATTGATTACAGAACTCTGGAATTTTCTATTGAAATGTTTTCAGGCAGGAATTTGATATTGATGCTATTAGACAACTGTGAAATCAAGACCAATAGATCAGTTACATATCAGGACCCCATTCCGACAATTTATCAAAAGTCCTCATGATGTTTACAACAATAGGATATCAATCTACGGATCAGATAATTGTTATTGTAATATTGAATTAAATCAGTCTGCATCAATAAATTTTCAACTTCAATCCAATATTTTTTTTGGGTGTGGTGTGGGGGGGGGGGAGGGTTGTATGGTGTTAAACCCCAAAACCTTCTCTTGGCTACGCCGTTGCTTGGAGTTATTTATTTCGCTTTTCATTTTCCGGTATGTTTCAGATCGATCCGATGGTTATAAGTTAGAAAAATTGTAGTCAGAAGGTTCGCACAAATGAACATTTTTGTACTGATAAGTGATCAAGTTCCTTCCAGACAACTTGGAAGTGTTCGGTGATTATTTCTAGCGGTTGTAGATAGTTAAATGAAATACAAAATTCGTTTTATCGAAATAACGTTTAGCTTATTTCAATGGATTATTACTATATTGAACAATAAATAGGCGACAAAGAGTAATCAACAAACAACAAGCCATAACTTTTAAAGTATTCAAAATAGATATTTAAAGTCTTTAGTAAAGTTATTCGCAAAAGTAAGAGCTACAAATTTGCTGAAGACATAATTTCGATATAATCACTTCCAAGAAAATTTGTGAAAATATCTCACTCATAGGGGGATTAATCAGTAAAAACACAATACCAAAAGAATGGGCATATTACTTCCATTAAATTCTCCGAAGATACTATTTACCTAAAATAAGCCGTTTTGGCGTTAACAATAGATTACATGTTTTTGGTCATATTTCTGGCAATGGGAAATGATAAAAATCTTTCGTCCGCATTTAATGTTAAATATCTCTTTTGATAATAGTCCAATTTCAACAATCTATAGCTTGTTCGAAAGGTATTCGTTAAAGCTATCTAAAAACATATAAATTGTTAATCTACATTGTCAATTTCGGCAGATAATTAAAAAACTTTCAAAAAACGCCATTTTTTGCGCATTCAAACATTCATATCTTGGAAACTAAACATCACAATCAAAAACAAATTAATAGCGTTCATACTGTTTTTTAGTTCTTTCATTTAAAATTGGTTTGGATAAGATCGGTTCAGCCATTGCCGAGAAACACGAATGAGAATTTGTCCGTTACATACACACACACAGACACACACACAGACATTGTCCCAAATCGTCGAGCTGAGTCGATTAGAATATAAAACTCGGCCCTCCGGGCCTCGGAAAAAAATCTTAAAAGTTTGAGCGAATTGTATACATTTCTTTTATAAGAAATGTAAAACCAAGTTGAAACTCTAAAAATGTAAACAAATTCAATGTAATATCAAACAAATAAAGCAAAATTTAGTTAACAAAAAAAATTTTCTCATCATTCGTTCAAGCACTAGCAAGCAGCCAGTCCACCGGAGGAAAGCAGTTGGCAATGATGACGATCCGCAAAAGTGCCCCAGCTACTGGTGGCCCATCGCAACCAACAACCGATCAGGAACTGTAGCCATGCCAGTATTTCGCCCCAACTAAAGGGCAACGGAGCAACTAATCCGCTGGCTAACATTCCAGCGTCTGGTTCGTAAGGTTGTGTATTACTTCAAAGTCGAGCTACGCTTACAAAACTTAGCCGTAATGAAGCCAGTGATGCCTACTTGGTCGGTTTGTTTGAGGATACAAAATAGTGCGCCAAGTACGTAACTTTCTCGCAAAAGAAATCAAACTGGCTCACAGTGTCCGCTGCACACCAAAAAAATCTGAATTTTATCGTTGACGTAATTGCAAACATGACACGATTCAACAACTAGTAATTCACGAAATCAAGAGTGCTGATTCAAATGGTCCTTAGTGACAAATGTAAACAAACTGAGTTATTTGCAGCGCAGCATGTGATTACAACATAGTTAACGAATACCGAAAACCAGGATTCATTATACCCAGTATTAATCAAAATAACAAGCATTATATAAAAAGTCGCAAAGTTTTCATGATCATATTTTGAAATTTTGCATTTGAGACCTTTTGAATTGAAAGGACCTATGCGTGAAACATTTCAAAACCTCTGCAACTGCTCATAGGCGCCATGCAAAAACGACGCAAGATTCATTTCATTCTATGTATTTCCCACTGCACATAGGTACCTTGTAAAAACGTCGTAAGCATCAAAATAAAAGAAATTATTTTCTTCTGTTCATGCGACTTATTTTCGAAGTTGAATTAAAAAAGTATAATAAATTAAATGATAATTGGAAAGCTTGGTTATTCCAAACTAACATACCATTCGTTGGTTTTAAACACTTCCAGCCAATGGTTTGTTAATATAAACTAAAGTTTCCCGCAATTTTTTTCTGCAAGACTTCTGTTAAATCCAGTGCAACTATTTACCATAGTAATGAAGAACATTCGTATTCCGGTGCTCATTTTGTCTAAAACTTTGAAGAAATTCAATATTCGTCGTAATAGCTACTATTACTGAAAAAAGCCTTATGTGCAGCGTCGTATGATTCGTAGGCCCGAAAAAAAGACCTATGTGAAAGGTCCTATAATTTCAAAAGGACGCATCATTCTAAATCGCTTAAAAACTACATTAACACTAAACATTTCATGTTTTTAGTATTATTTACCCAAAGAGCATAGTCCTTAGACTATATTGGCATAATTGTTCCATCAAAACACATATTTGTTCTCTAATAGGGATTTGTTTTAGGTCCATGAATCTTCAGCCTCGTTTTTCTCAGTTCGAGCTCAATGTCACTTTGGACCTTTTGAATAAGTACTCTTGAAATGACGAAACATTACTGTGTTCCGTTTAATTTTACATGCTGCATATACTTTACATGCGCAATGACATAAAATTACACTTCCTACCATTCAGAACAAACGCTGTATGTGGAGTAATTTTACATGATTTACGAAATTAAACGTCATGTAAAATTAAAATCAAACGTAAAACTAAGTCATTTTTGATGCTCGTATATGTCATGGTCAGGAGACGTAAAATTACACTATTATTTCTAGGTGTGTGGGAGTGGGCGTAAATTACAATAAAAGCAACGGTTCTTTTCAGGACCAATCAATTGTGTTCTAGTGAGAGTTAAACTGAAACTTTGATTTTAAGATGTGTAACAAATTTTCAACAAGCAACATAATACGTTGTGTGGAAAGAAGTAGTTTGCACACGGAACAAAAATTTAAATTATCCTCTCGCTCGTTTCGTGCACTGCTTTTCCATTCCTGCACTGCTTCAATTGCATGTGTTTAAGAGAAACGTTGAAGTCGCATGCTTCTATTCGAGCTTTTTGGCAGCCTCCATGTACTAACTGCATTAAATGATTTTTTTGTGCAGCTCCGTGCTAGTAGCAAACAAAATGGCCCTACCAGAGTCTGATTCGTGAGATTGTGCAGGATTTCAAAGTCGAGCTAAGCTTATAAAGTTCAGTCGTAATGGTACCCGAAGAAGCCAGTCTTGTCGTTTTGTTCGAGGCTACAAACAGTTCGCCAGGCACGTAACTATCATGCCAAATATATCCAACGATCCAGCGCATCACCATCAACACCAACGCCGAAACCAAAGGTTCTTTTTAGAACCACCATTATTACCATAGAGAATTATTTGAAAATTTCCCATTCAAACGTGATTCTGTTGAATATTATTAGATTTAAATTAACGTCTCGAATTGAAATCACGACGCTCCGGTTATGTCACAGACATTACCCACCCATCTTTTTTTTATTGTGACCACGACTAACGGTTTAATATAGACACCCCATTTCAATATTTCAGAAGGAACAGAAGGTCGAGTTTGGAAAGTTTGTAACTTTCATTGTACTTAACCAAATTACACAATGCTCGCATAATGATTCAGAAATATGACCAGGAATCTTCTATTAGATTTGTAAGTATGTATAATTTACATGAATTAAGAAAAATTGATTTTTTGGAATCAATTATTATCTGCTCTGCCATTGGCCAGTACTATGCGACTTCCTCATACTAACAATTTATTTCATCGTTAGCCATCTCCCTCACCAAGGCCAACAACGCCAACAAAAACGGTCCTTTTCAGGACCACCATCATTTTTGTAAAGAATAATTTGAAATATTCCTCGCCCAAATCACCTTTTGTCCTAAAATTCCAATGAGTATCAACATATTTGAAGAACGTGTTCCTTATGTATTCTACATCTCTCCGGTTGCGTCGCAGACATTACCCACCCATTAGGGTTCGCAGTACCGACCCTTTTTGGCGAGAACCGGTACTACGGTACTGAAGCCCTCAATACCGGTAGTACCGGTAAAATACCGGTAATACCGGTAATATAAAATCGAATATTTTTTTTAAAAAATCGAAAAAAGCTTCAAACTGAAATTAAATGCTCAAACTGATGATCTTATTCTCAGATGATTGATTTTTGCTGATCAAAAAAACATGTTTATTGTTTTTAATTGCTTCGGAATGGCAAGACTCATTTCACAGAATATATTTTTCGTACAGGGCACCTTCTTTTATTTCGAAATCTAGGCTACTTTGAAATCAATAACTGCTAAGTGGTGCGACTTTAGTCGACTTGAACAGATGGTAAATGTATGAAACCCTATTAACAACAGTAAATCAAAGCGAGAATGGCAGTAAATCCAAGAAGGTTAATCGCCTTTCCTCTCTTGCTTTTCTGAAAATTGGTTTCGAACTTTATGTCGTTTGCCTACTATTCTCTAACGCATATCCAGGCTCTTTGCTTTCCTGTTAAATTATGGAGTTTTGCTGAATTTTCCGATCACCAATAATTACAAATCGCCCCATTTGAAGCAGTTCACCAAGTCTAAAACTGTTAGCTACTAAATCGCTGTTCGTTTTATTATAGATAAAGGTTTAAGAGCAAACCAAATACAGACATGACTTAGACCATAGTCTTATTACGCGCCACCCAGCGAATAATGGAAACCAATCAGAATGTCGCTAATAAAACTTTAACTTCTAGAATTACTATGATGATGGCCCCACCTCATTCCCACACAAAGGTGTTATCTCAACGATTTATCTAGAAATTAATATAACTAAACGTTATCGGTCTGCAAGATATTTTGAAACAGATCCCGCTGCAGAGTTAACATATTTGTCATAAAAAATTGTATAGTACCGAAAATACCGGTACTGGCTTTTGTTCAGTACCGGTATTACGGTACCAAAAATGGGTCGGTATTCCCGGGATTTTCGGTACCGGTATTACCGGTACCACAACCTTACCACCCATGTTTTTTTTTTCAATAACAACATTCCAACAATATTTTCAAAGAATGTTGCAGATTTGAAAAGAAGGAAGGAAAAGATTTTCACAAATTTAAATTCTTTTGTGTTATTTGTTAGCGCTGATAAAGGCTATTTAGTTTGCTACTAGCAAGGAGCTGCACAAACAAATCGATTTATGCAGTTAATCAACGGAGGCTGCCAAATAGTTCGAATAAAAGCATGCGACTACCCGAATAGAAATGTACAGTAACAAAACCTTGATTTTCACTGTGACAGTACAGTATTTTTACAATAATTTACAGTAAGTTTTAGTGTTATGCTACAATACAAAAACAATAAACTTTAACATTTTTATAGTAAATTTCAATATAAAATAGACTTGTACAGTGAAAAAGGGGGGTGGTTATGTATCTTAACATTAAAAAAAATCAGTTTTTCTCCATACATTTTTTTTCTCGAAAACAGAAAAAAATAATGTGAATGCACTGTATCAGTTTTTTGCTGAACAGTGAAATTTTATTGTAAATCTACTGTGAGAACTTGGCATCGAACAATGTTGAAACAGTAATAACTATAATATTTATTATTTTATGATTGTTTGTAGGGTAAATGCTATTGTAAAATTCTATCCGGGTAGTGTACTTTGCACGTTCTATATTTTATCAATACTAGAGAGGATCAATAAAATAATTCAAATTGTGATAGCGACATGCAATTGTGGCAACACTGGTCATGGGATGGTGGGAGAATACGCACATTCGTTTTGGTTGATGGTATTCAATGAGGTATATATAGGTGTGGCAGAACCCACGGTTTGCTAGTGTTGGCAACCAAAAATATGTAAACAATCCAGAAGCACAACGGGTCGACGTCATAGCGGTCACACGAATCAATGGGAGCGAAACAACCGCTATGACGAAAGCAAGTCGATATATACTGTGATCACTCACACCACTCATGTAAGATTCATCTTACGAATACCAAAGGGCCATCTTTGCCAGACCTGTATATACGACATTGGATGGTATTAGCAGCAGAAAGGAATGGAAAAGCAGTGCACGAAAACGAGCGAGAGAGGATAATTTAAATTCTCTTTCTTTCTTTCCACACATCGTATTTCTTATATAGCTTTCTGAAAATTATTTGTTATACACCATAAAATGTAAATTTCAGTTTAGAACACAATTAATTGGTCCTGTAAAGAACCGTTTCTTTTATTGCGGGAGCATAATTCAGTTGCACTCCCCGCGGACACGTTGAGCCAATTTAATATATTTGGCCTGAAAGTTATGTGCTTGGCGCACTATTTTGCATTCTCGAACAAACCGACCAAGTAGGCATCGTTGGCTTCTCGGGGCATCATTACGACTGAGGTTTGTAAGCGTAGCTCGACTTTGCAGTCCTGCACAATCTCACGACCCAGACGCTGGAACGATAGCCTACAGATTAGTTGCTCTGTTGCCCTTTAGTTGGGGCGAAATTCTTGCAGGGCGACAGTTCCTGATCGGGTTGCGATGAGTCACCAGTAGCTGGGACACTTTTTCCGACCGACGTCATCGCTAACTGCTTTCCTTCGGTGGACTGGACTGGCTCATTCGTATTCGTTCAAAGCAGTTGGCGATGACGTCGGTCGGAAAAAGTGCCCCAGCTACTGGTGACTCATCGCAACCCGATCACTAACTGTCGCCCTGCAAGAATTTCACCCCAACTAAAGGGCAAAAGAGCAACTAATCTGTAGGCTATCGTTCCAGCGTCTGGGTCGTGAGATTGTGCAGGACTGCAAAGTCGAGCTACGCTTACAAACCTCAGTCGTAATGATGCCCCGAGAAGCCAACGATGCCTACTTGGTCGGTTTGTTCGAGAATGCAAAATAGTGCGTCAAGCGCATAACTTTCACGCCAAATACATTAAATTGGCTCAACGTGTCCGCGGGGAGTGCAACTGAATTATGCTCCCGCAATAAAAGAAACGGTTCTTTACAGGACCAATTAATTATGTTCTAATAAGAGTTAAACTGAAATTTACATTTTATGGTGTATAACAAATAATTTTCAGAATGCTATATAAGAAATACGATGTGTGGAAAGAAAGAAAGAGAATTTAAATTATCCTCTCTCGCTCGTTTTCGTGCACTGCTTTTCCATTCCTTTCTGCTGCTAATACCATCAACCAAAACGAATGTGCGTATTCTCCCACCATCCCATGGTCAGTGTTGCCACAATTGCATGTCGCTATCACAATTTGAATTATTTTATTGAACCTCTCTAATATTGATAAAATATAGAACGTGCAAAGTACACTATAGGCGCAAGCTTTTATTCGAACTATTTGGCAGCCTCCGTTGATTAACTGCATAAATCGATTTGTTTGTGCAGCTCCTTGCTAGTAGTAAACTAAATAGCCTTTATCAGCGCTAACAAATAACACAAAAGAATTTAAATTTGTGAAAATCTTTTCCTTCCTTCTTTTCAAATCTGCAACATTCTTTGAAAATATTGTTGGAATGTTGTTATTGAAAAACTGAACATGCAAGTTTGCTACCACTGGCCACTAGATTGAAGGCGATGGAAAGACAGAATATTCGTTTTGGTTATGCTAGTATTGGTAGCCGAACGGAAAGGAAAGGCACAGGAATGGCACGAAAACGAGCGAGAGAGCGATAGTAGTGCTTTCTCGTGTGTTCATATATGAATATTGGTCGGTCGGTTTTTCTCATCATTCGGTGTTAGTTATTCATTCCGTTCGGACGCGTGTTTAGTATTTAGTTGTCGTACTCTTATCTTTCTTTTTCGGATACGTTTAAACTTTCCCATCCGCAAATGGGAAAGGGCCGCAAAACACCGGCACCAGATCCTGGTGGTAATACTGGAGAGGAACGCCTGCTCGCCAAAAATCCGTTTGCCTCACTTCCCCAAGATTCAGAAGGCATCGAAAGTAAAATTAAAATCCCCCCCATCTTCGCAAAAGGTGCCGCGATTGGAGAACTACATAGCAGCTTGATGAAACTAGGAATCGATCTAAACTTCAAGCTATGCAGCGTCGGAGTTAAAATCATCTGCAGTACTATGGAGAGTTTCAAGCAGGTCTCAGAATTTCTAAAACGAAGCAATATTGAATTTTACTCGCATGATGCACCTTCAAACAAACCATTGAAGGTCGTATTACGTGGTTTACCTGACACACCCGTCGGGGAAATTCAAGCTGAACTAGTAAAACTCGGCATCCAACTGGAAGCCATCTTCCCAATGAGCCGTCATAATAAAGAGAACGCCACATACAGAGATATGCTATACCTACTGCATGTGAAAAAGGGAACCACCACCATAGCGGTGCTAAGAAATATTCGAGCGGTGTGTCACATCGTAATGCGATTGGAACTGTACAAACCGGCACACAGAGACGTTACACAATGCACAAATTGTCTGAGCTTTGGGCATGGCGCTCGCAACTGCCATGTGAAGAGCCGCTGCAGCAAGTGTGGAGGAAACCATAAATCGAGCGATTGTAAACCAGCGTCGGAGACTCAAAAACAGGTACTAAAGTGTGCAAACTGTGAGGCACCCCACAGCGCAATGGATCGAAGCTGCCCTAAACGTGCCGAGTTTATCCGTATCAGACAGGCTGCGTCTGTCCAGCGTCAACCAGGAAGGAAAAAGCCAGCTTCATACTTGGACCAACAAGATTTTCCGCCCCCTCCCCGACGGCAGATCCCGAATCTTGAGCCCCTCCCGCTCCCGTTGAATAAAAAGGCATTCACTGCAAACAACAGTTTGAACCCCCTTGCTTTTCCCACTTTGGAAGCAGCTTAGAGCAGCGCAGCTGGGAAAAGGATCCCCAGTGCCAACGTGGAGCAAATGAATGGATTGGTGCCGGTTGCTCCCAAATACACCTCAGCGGAACTCATGAAGATCTTCGAAGTTTTATGCACAAAACTACAACAATGTCAAACAAGATTTGAACAAATTCATGTATTGGGTATGCTTATAATCGAGTATGGAGCATAATCTCAAACTACTGAATTGGAACGCCTGCTCAGTGTTGAGCAGAAAAATAGAATTTCAAAATTTCCTACATGAAAACAGCATCGATGTGGCAGTCATCACCGAAACCCACCTTAAACCCGAACGAAATTTTAGTATACCCAATTACAGACTTGTGAGACTGGATAGAAAAGGCCCTAGAGGAGGAGGCGTTGCAAATGCCATCCGTGACGAACTAAAATACCAATTGTTACCATCCTTCAACACATCTTTCATTGAGGCTATTGGCATCGAGATAAAAATAGCTTCTGGACCAATCCGCATCATCGGTTGTTACTGCCCGCGACAATCCAGTGACTCGAATGGCACCTGCTTACAGTTCCGAAATGATTTGAGGAAAATCACCCGCTGTCGTGAAAAATTCGTTCTTGCTGCTGATTTCAATGCGAAACACGAGAACTGGGGCAATGCACGAAGAAACAAAAATGGTACCCTGCTCGATGAGGACTCACAACAAGGATACTACACCATACACTATCCAACTGTACCAACCTTCCTGTCATCCAGAGGAGCAACATCGATACTCGATATCTTCTTAAGTAACCAGCCGAATCTACTGAGCGATCCAATTGTTATCACTGAGTTAGGCTCGGACCATTATCCGGTGGTGCTTACCATTGGTGAAAACTACGAAACTCGAACAAAACATCATCGCAGAGATTATCACCACGTCAACTGATCCCGATATCAGGAGATAGTCGGTAGCAGAATCGATGCGGACGCCATACTGAACACCAGTGAGGACATCGACAACGCAATAGCCAGTTTACAGCTGGCTTTGGATGAAGCAGAATCTTCTTGCGTGCGACTTGTACCAGTCACAAGTAAGTTAGTACAAATCGATAGTGTTACCAAAAAGCTGATACAATTAAGAAATAAGTACAGAAGGCAATTCCAAAGGACAAGAGATATAAGAAAAAAGGCTATAGTTAACAAATTGAAGGAGACAATCTCGAAAAGAATTGATCGTATAAAAAACAATAATTTCAGTACTGAGATCTCAAAATTATCTGACCACTCCCGCCCCTTTTGGAAGGTTAGTAAAATCCTCAAAAATAAACCCAAACAAGTTCCTCCTTTGGAAACTGAGCTAGGGCTTTTGCTAACGCCACTTGAAAAAGCGAACGCCATCAGTAAAAACATCAAAAAATCTCACAATCTGGGTTCAAATAAATCTAGCCCCTTGGAGCCACTGGTGGCGGAATCCATTTTAAACGTCCAAACTAGTGTGAATTTATTCCCAAATGAACAACAAATCTCAGTGGAAGAAATCAAAAAGACAATAAAAAACGCAAAAAATATGAAAGCGCCAGGTTTTGACAAAATTTTCAATTTAGTTTTAAAACATCTAAACGACTCCACTTATCAGTATATACAAAGAATCTTAAACAGATGCCTAGAAATTAGTTACTTCCCGAGGGCATGGAAAATTGCAAAAGTCATACCGATTCTCAAACCAGGCAAGGACCCCACTAGTCCCAGTAGTTACAGACCAATTAGCTTACTATCTGCACTGTCTAAGACTTTCGAAAGAATCATTCTAACTCGGTTACTGAAGCATGTCGAAGAACATAATATCATACTCCCTGAACAGTTTGGTTTCCGACAGGGCCACTCTACAACCCATCAGCTGCTAAGAGTACGAAACATAATTACACGAAACAAATCAATCGCCAAATCCACCGCTATGGTCTTGCTAGACATAGAAAAGGCATTTGATAATGTCTGGCATGATGGCTTAGTGCACAAGTTATACAGAAACGGCTTTCCAATCTACCTTGTGAAACTGATCCAAAATTATCTAACATCTAGATCATTTCATGTGTACCTAAATGGAGCACTATCAGAAGCGATCCAAGTAAATGCTGGGGTACCCCAAGGCAGCATATTGGGACCCATACTTTATAACATATTTACGGCAGACATACCTCAACTTCCAAATGATGGTGAACTGTCACTGTTTGCTGACGACACTGCACTATTATATAATGGCAGAGTGATCAAACCGCTAGTCAAAAACTCCAAAAAGGTTTGGATGTCCTTGCCCAGTATTACGCTAAATGGAAAATCTGCATAAATGCTAGTAAAACACAAGCCATTGTGTTTCCACATTCAGAATCTCGAAAACTGGTTCCTGGAACGGAAACAGTGGTGACACTGAACGGCACCAAGGTCAATTGGTCGGACGAAGTAATCTACTTGGGTCTCATCTACGACAAAAAATGCTATACAAATCGCACATAGAAGCAACACGCAAAAATGCACCAAACTAATTCACTCACTCTATCCTCTAATAAATAGGAAATCAAAATTGTCATTTATAAACAAGTTAACAATCTTCAAACAGATTATTAACCCGGTAATCGAGTATGCTATACCCATTTGGCACAATTGCGCAAAAACGCACAAAATAAAACTACAGAGAATCCCAAATAGAGTACTAAAATTAATTCTAAACCTCCCTACAAGGACAAGAACAAATCATATACATGCTATTTGTCAAGTAAAAACAATAGAAGAAAGAGTAACCGAGGTATGTGAAGCATTCAACATTAAATCCAACATTTCAGAGTATCCGTTGATTAGAAATTTATATAATTAGTTGTAAGTTAGGTTAAGTAGGATAGTTAATTGTTGAACAATCCGCCAAAATCGGAAAATGTAAATCAAGTTTCCACTGAACTTCCACCAAACCAATAACTACACAATATCCAAAGATGAAAAGATTGTAATCTCAGCACTTGCAATGTAAAAATCAAATGTAATACAAATATTTCAAGAAATAAAGACGAATTTAAAAAGAAAAGAAGGTTTTTCTCATCATTCGTATTCGTTCAAGCACTAGCAAGCAGCCAGTCCACCGAAGGAAAGCTGTTGGCGATGACGTCGGTCGGAAAAAGTGCCCCAGCTACCGGTGACTCATCGCAACGCGATCAGGAACTGTCGCCCTGCAAGAATTTCGCCCCAGCTAAAGGGCAACAGAGCAACTAATCTGTAGGCTATCGTTCCAGCGTCTGGGTCGTGAGATTGTGTAGGACTGCAAAGTCGAGCTACGCTTACAAAGCTCAGTCGTAATGATGCCCCGAGAAGCCAACGATGCCTACTTGATCGGTTTGTTCGAGAATGCAAAATAGTGCGCCAAGCGCATAACTTTCAAGCCAAATACATTAAACTGGCTCACCGTGTCCGCGGGGAGTGCGTCTGAATTATGCTCCTGCAATAAAACAATAAACGGTTCTTTACAGGACCAATTAATTGTGTTCTAATAAGAGTTAAACTGAAATTTACATTTTATGGTGTATAACAAATAATTTTCAGAAAGCTATATAAGAAACAACTAAAACGAATGTGGGTGTTCCCCCACCATCCCATGGACAGTATCAGCGCTAACAAATAAGACAAAAGAATTTAAATTAGTGAAAATCTTTTCCTTCCTTCTTTTCAAATCTGCAACATTCTTTGAAAATATTGTTGGAATGTTGTTATTGAAAAACTGAACAGGCAAGTTTGCTAGCACTGGCCACTAGATTGAAGGCGATGGAAAGACAGAATATTCGTTTTGGTTATGCTAGTATTGGTAGCCGAACGGAAAGGAAAGGCACAGGAATGGCACGAAAACGAGCGAGAGAGCGATAGTAGTGCTTTCTCGTGTGTTCATATATGAATATTGGTCGGGTGGTTTTTCTCATCATTCGTTCAAGCACTAGCAAGCAGCCAGTCCACCGGAGGAAAGCAGTTGGCAATGATGACGGTCGGCAAAAGTGCCCCAGCTATTTCGCCTCAACTAAAGGGCAACGGAGCAACTAATCCGCTGGCTAACATTCCAGCGTCTGGTTCGTAAGGTTGTGTATTACTTCAAAGTCGAGCTACGCTTACAAAACTTAGCCGTAATGAAGCCAGTGATGCCTACTTGGTCGGTTTGTTTGAGGATACAAAATAGTGTGCCAAGTACGTAACGTTCTCGCAAAAGAAATCAAACTGGCTCACAGTGTCCGCTGGGAGTGGGCGTAAATTACAATAAAAGCAACGGTTCTTTTCAGGACCAATCAATTGTGTTCTAGTGAGAGTTAAACTGAAACTTTGATTTTAAGATGTGTAACAAATTTTCAACAAGCAACATAATACGTTGTGTGGAAAGAAGTAGCTTGCACACGGAACAAAAATTTAAATTATCCTCTCGCTCGTTTCGTGCACTGCTTTTCCATTCCTGCACTGCTTCAATTTCATGTGTTTAAGAGAAACGTTGAAGTCGCATGCTTCTATTCGAGCTTTTTGGCAGCCTCCGTGTACTAACTGCATTAAATGATTTTTTTGTGCAGCTCCGTGCTAGTAGCAAACAAAATGGCCCTACCAGAGTCTGATTCGTGAGATTGTGCCGGATTTCAAAGTCGAGCTAAGCTTATAAAGTTCAGCCGTAATGGTACCCGAAGAAGCCGGTCTTGTCGTTTTGTTCGAGGCTACAAACAGTTCGCCAGGCACATAACTATCATGCCAAATATATCCAACGATCCAGCGCATCACCATCAACACCAACGCCGACACCAAAAGTTCTTTTCAGAACCACCATTATTACCATAGAGAATTATTTGAAATTTTCCCATTCAAACGTGATTCTGTTGAATATTATTAGATTTAAATTAACGTCTCGAATTGACATCACGACGCTCCGGTTATGTCACAGACATTACCCACCCATCTTTTTTTATTGTGACCACGACTAACGGTTTAATATAGACACCCCATTTCAATATTTCAGAAGGAACAGAAGGTCGAGTTTGGAAAGTTTGTAACTTTCATTGTACTTAACCAAATTACACAATGTTCGCATAATGATTCAGAAATATGACCAGGAATCTTCTATTAGATTTGTAAGTATGTATAATTTACATGAATTAAGAAAAATTGATTTTTAGGAATCAATTATTATCTGTTCTGCCATTGGCCAGTACTATGCGACTTCCTCATGCTAACAATTTATTTCATCGTTAGCCATCTCCCTCACCAAGGCCAACAGCGCCAACAAAAACGGTCCTTTTCAGGACCACCATCATTGTTGTAAAGAATAATTTGAAATATTCCTAGCCCAAATCACCTTTTGTCCGAAAATTCCAATGAGTATCAACATATTTGAAGAACGTGTTCCTTATGTATTCTACATCTCTCCGGTTATGTCGCAGACATTACCCACCCATCTTTTTATTGTGACCACGACTAACGGTTTAATATAGACACCCCATTTCAATATTTCAGAAGGAACAGAAGGTCGAGTTTGGAAAGTTTGTAACTTTCATTGTACTTAACCAAATTACACAATGTTCGCATAATGATTCAGAAATATGACCAGGAATCTTCTATTAGATTTGTAAGTATGTATAATTTACATGAATTAAGAAAAAATGATTTTTAGGAATCAATTATTATCTGTTCTGCCATTGGCCAGTACTATGCGACTTCCTCATGCTAACAATTTATTTCATCGTTAGCCAGCTCTCTCACCAAGGCCAACAACGCCAACAAAAACGGTCCTTTTCAGGACCACCATCATTTTTGTAAAGAATAATTTGAAATATTCCTCGCCCAAATCACCTTTTGTCCGAAAATTCCAATGAGTATCAACATATTTGAAGAACGTGTTCCTTATGTATTCTACATCTCCGGTTATGTCGCAGACATTACCCACCCATCTTTTTTACAATGGAGAAGACGTTTACGTCCTAGCCCAGTACACGTGCTATTGGTAGGGTCCAATCTACCACACGGGATGCACTGGAGGCGTGTCGGGCTCGAATGGTGACGCTGCTATTAATACCGACTAAACTCCATTGGGCTCCGCCGTCATTCCTCCCAGGAACTACCTCTCGGTATTACTTCTGGGGGGATGGCTGTACTAAATGTACTCATTCACTCTCACTCACGCGTTCATACTATAGACACTCATAGTAATAGACCAGCGAAGGTACTTTTATCGAGCCAAACGAACTGTCAAAATCCGGAGCCAAACGAGCATGACGTCACTCAATGCAAACAAGCAGAACAAGTATTGCGATTTTAGTTAAAAAATATATTTTGTTATTCACAGTAGGCTTCACTTTTCGTGTTCGTATTAGTATTTCACAATGTTATTTAGAAAGATATTTATTGTGTTCAATATAACTACACAAAAAGCATTTTACTTATGCTCTTTTTCATCAATTTTGTGTTTCTGAAGAAATTGGATTTTTTCTTTCTTTTCTCAATTTCTTGTTGCTCAGTATCAAACATAGAACTTCTCTTTTGATTCATATATTGAACCACTTGAAAAATTATTTTGATAAAAACAGATGATCGAATACAGTCGAGGACGTTCGAGCTTGCACATTTTTGGGTGATGCCAGTTTAACATGCTTGTTTTTCTAGTTGCCAGTTTTGCGGTTTTTACATCCGCGAGTCTATTACTATGAGTGTTTATAGTTCATACGTCCTGTATGAGGCTTACTTGGGTGCTCTCTCAATCGCACTTTGATTCACTCTCAAACACTCCCACATGAGGCTGACTTTTGTGCTCACCTTTTTCGTTCCTTGGGAGGCTGACTTGTGTGCTCACCTTACTCATTCCTTGCTAGGCTTACTTTTGTGCTCGCCCCACCCATACCATGTGAGGCTGACTTGGGTGCTCACCCTATCACCTGATTCACTCTCGATCGTGCCACTCTATTGTACCTCTGTCACTCCCCCCGGCATCCCACGTGGGACATTTTTCTTAGGCCCCACTTCTGACATACCATGCGAGGCTGACTTGTGTGCTCACCTTTTTCATTCCTTGCTAGGCTTACTTTTGTGCTAGCCTCTACCATACCATGTGAGGCTGACTTTTGTGCTCACCCTTAACATGCTGTGTGAGACTGACTTGGATGCTCACCCTTTCACTCCTCTGCCACGCCATGAGGCATCGATAGCTAAGTCCCAACATACTACGCTACGACCCTCCCGTCTTGGCATGAGGCAGTCCACTTATACGCCTATACACTCACTCTTCTGTCTTGCTTCGGGGTGGCTGGGTTTACCCCTTACGCGGTTGCCAGTCGCTGCGCCAAACCTGCCTCGGCATGTACAGACCATTCACCAGATTAAGCTTAGTATGCACCTCTTGCGAAATGAGGTCGCGAAATATTTTTCCTTCTTCCGTGCGGAATTTTGACATTTGCTCGCGAAAACTAGTCTGTGTGTTTGCTGTTAGATGTCGCTTTTGATAACTGAAAAACGACATCAGCTGTTGTTTGTTTATTTCTTTTTTATATTATTGCTGTCATTTGAATGTTTTAAATGATGTATTTTATTAATTCATCACGGATGTGTATGAAATCGGTAACAATTGTAAACCTATTTGCCATTCATGAAGCTCTCAGGAAAGTGACGTACTCAGCGTGAATCATATTTCGAGCATGATTAATCATAATGCTTATTTGTGACGGTTCCGAATGTCTCGGGGAAGTTCAGTCTGACCAATTTAGACAGTACAATTCCTGCAATCGGAAATTTAAATCATTGGCTGGCCATTTTCTATCTAAATTGGCTGCTTCTACCGGTTCTAGAAGACCCAGGGAAATGATCGAAATTCGCTCAAACCAAATCTATTGTAATTGTCCGACTCGTAAGTCTTAATCGGCGTTTGACCATTAAGAAGCAAATCTGATTGCCTTGGCCGCCTTTACCGCTTCAACAAGTCTCGGGGAAACTACCTTTCGAAACACGTTTCGGAATCCGGAATGGATTCCAGCGCAAATATAACAACCGACTCCGACTCAATCGGTTTCAGGTCGAACCAAACCCTAACTTTGGCTGACGTTAAAAATCGATTATGATAACAATGGCTACTAGCAAAGGTTCTGGAAGTCTCAGGGAATGCTACCAATAATCAGTACGGATACAAACCTATTTTTGGTATAACAATTGTGAGAATCGTAATTCAAATTTATTGCATTTATTGCCATAAGTAATTCGTGGTAATTCTTATTGCATGAAACACTAGAAAAGGTTTAAGGAATCCCGGGAAAGTGTTCCATGGTCTGAATCGTGATTCCAAATTACTGGATTATATTATATAACTAAATTGGTCACTTAACGAAACCGAAGGTCAAACGAATCGTTAACCAATCGGATCAACAACTGCTGTACTTCAAGAATACCGTATGTGCTATAGCACGTTTACTTAATCACCAGGCTGCTTTTTGCATGCTAGACGGTGGGTACCGGTGTGTGTGAATGATCACGTTTGCGACCGAGTTTGTATTATCGCGAAGTTCTCAAGCGTTGCTATGTGATGCGCGCATTTATGTGACGTTTGTGTGACGAGTCTAGTAGAGCCTTCATCATCATTGAGTATTGTATATCAAATATAAAACATTGATCATTAAATACTAAACATCACGCATTGAATATGAATATTAAACATTGAATATTACATTTTATATATTAAATATCAAATGTTAAATATTCAATAATAAATATTAAATATAAAATAAAGAACATAAAATATTAAATACACTGAAGACCCGATTTTATCAGCCCCCTCATATGAAAATTGATAGTTGGTAGTTTGATGGGCTCTAGCAGTCGAACCAAGTTGAATTCGAGTAAATCCTTTCTTGGGCATATATTTCTTGTTTATGGTATCCAAAATATCCAAAAATAAAAACCTGATTTTTTTTTAAATTTTGCACTGTCAGACCCGCTTAAGGAAAATTTAACCTAAATAGTCAGAAAGGATTGTGAGACATCTACACTGATAAAATATAAATGAATAATAAATATATAGAGAAATTAATACACCAATAAATAATTAAATTGGTAAATAAATTAATGAATAGTTTCTCGGTTTATAGGCATTAACATAAACATTTCACATATGTTTCAGCACATATTGAGGGACGATGGTTTCGTCTAGCAGATTATGCAAAGAACGAAGGGGCGAATGTTTAAGCGGCTTGGTTTATTACATAGTAAAAAGTAAACAAAAAGAATAACATTGTTACTTACGATACGACCTAATGAAAATTTTCCCCAGAAATAAATGAACATATAAGTAAATAATGAAGGAATAAATAAATGTAAAAATATACTAAATTCAAACCCAGTCGCTTTCGCCTTGAATCGCTTCAAAGCATATATCAGTTAAGATATCTTGTTGTGTTTTTATAGCTATGTTTTGTCTTCTTGGAATTTTGATTCACATGATAATGAGCAAAATATTTTTCATCTTCTGCTTCAAGGATAGTCTTTCGGATAATTTTTTCCACCGCTTTCTCTACTGACCTCTCAACGACAAAATAAAATAGAAAAACAAAGTCGGGTTCTTAAAAGTCTATTTAACTGAAAGTTATAACCATTAAACATGCGCTATACAATCCTTGAATTACATCCTATTTCTAACAAATGCACATTTCGCGAAAGAGAAACTTTGCTCATCAACGTAAGGAAACCAACTCTACCAAACATTTAAAAAGGGCTTATCTGCAAAACGTAAACATTGAGAAAATTGTCAAAGGTCAAATTCATTATAATCCTATTCGGAAAATCGTTACTATTTTATTTCTTTTGATTGCGCATATTGCTACTACTTGTATTACTGCCGCAAGAAGCATAATTGTCCCATGTATATAGCGATTCCCATAGCACATAGGACAGTTATGCTACTAGCGGCAGAATACCTCACACAAAAAATGCTATTCAAGTCTGATATTACACCGAAAGTTAGACGAATTAACTGAATTCTAAATTGATGGTCAGATTGACCCCACTGAACATCATAAAATCAGATTGGCCCTGTATGTAAATTATGGAAAAGATGTTATAAGCCTTTTACAATCAGTTATAATACAATGCGTTATAATCCATTTAAAATGAGTGTATTGCTAGTTAGGCACTTTTCAATCAGTTAGGTCCTTTCATAATCAGTTCGGTCATAAAAATCAATTAGGGCCTTTTATAAATTGTTGTAAAATCGCTATCAAAATTCTTCAAAATCAAATGTTACGTTATGTACGTGCTCGGGTAGATATTTGTTATTGGAAAACATGAAATTTCAATTTGTTACATTTTGCAGATAGGCCCTTTTCAAATGTTTGGGCAGAACTGGGTAGAGCTAAATTGTAATTGTAATTGTAAATTTATTAGCTTACGATACCCTGTTGGTTACATTTGTATACCTTATGTCAGGTCAAGGAAGAAAAAAAATTTAAAAAAAATATAAAATTATAAATTCAGAATCAAAACAAGTATGACCCAAAAAAGCTCCTACGCTTTTCACCAGTAGCTGGTCGAAAACACTTTACGGTGCGATCTTTTCAATTTCGTCCGAGTTCTCCGCGTCTAGCAACTGAATCTTTTTCCGGAAGTGTTTTTTGATTGATCTGCAAATCATCATTCTTCGATCACTGCCCACTAGGTTGATGGTGATTCCGTTCTGTTAAAGAAGTGGGAAGAAATACAATCTATAGGATCACAAGAATGAGTCACACTTACCGAATCTACCGGTGCGTCTAATTCGATGTAGATACGTTTCGCAATCGGCTCGTCCCTGCTGATCCATCGGCAGGTCGAAGTTGACGACAATGGTCACCTGTTCGACGTCGATACCTAAGACGAAAGAATCTCTCCGTAACCTGGTGCTGTAGCCAGAATCAAGTGGTGGAACTTACCCCTGGACAAAACGTTCGTTATAATCTGTACCTTCTTTAGTCCGGTTCGGAATCGATCCAGAGCGTCCAACCATTGCTCCACCGTTAGATCACCGGACAGTACCGCTACCGAGTGACCATCCTGGGACATCCTGCCGGTCAACCAACCGGCCGTTTTGCGTACCTGTTTCGATCGATTAACAGTTCTGAAAATAAGTTTACTTGGAGTTTACAATTGTCCTATACATCATATGACAGAAAATGATCGCTTGTCCGACGGTAATCACACAATTTCTCGTCCTGGATGCGGAACTTGACGTAGTACTGTGTGATGTTATCGAGTGATTCTTGCTCCCGGGGCCTGCCGAATGACGATCGGATTGGGTACGATGTACTCGGCAAACTCCATCACCTCGCGCTCGTACGTGGCCAAGAATAACACCGACCATAACACCCGCCTCGTCCAGTACAAAAAGGGAAAACTAGGTCGTACGTCCTGAACTTTATACCCCAGTCCATTAGCTTGCCGGGTGTTCCGATGATGATATGATTAGTCAGCTTCGCCCCTTTGACGGTCTACTCACCACGAACGGCGTAAGGAAGTTTGATTTCCGGACAAGACTTTGCCATTTTGGCAGCTACTTCCCCTACTGAATTGCCAGCTCATACGTGGGGGAAAGGCAAATCACCTGCAGATAGTTTTTCAACTGATGGACTCAACTGAGCATTGCCAGCACGAAGGCAGCGGTTTTTCCTATTCCCGACTGACTGAGCGATTATATTCCGTGGCGGACCGGCCAACAGAGTAGGTAGAGCCATCTCCTGAATCTTGGAAGGGGCGTTGAAACCCATCGCATAGACTCCCTGTAGTAATTCCGGCTTCATGTGCAAAGCTTTGAAAGTTTTAACCAACCAATCGGCGAAGAAGAATCCTTCCGCTGCACCTCCAGATCCAGCTTTGATTCTACTAGACCTTAGCGAACATCTTTCATTAGCAAACTTGCATCCGCCGGGCTAAAAGAATAGTCATGGATAATTTTAAAGCTGATACTAAACATTTCGGGAGAAAATTTAGAATAGAACGTAAGCAACAATGAGATTCTCTTTGGGGTCGTTCTCTTCTGTTTATTACTCGGTCGTTTCAATATTTAGTACTCAACTCTTTGCCTAATATTTTAGTAAAAACCATCGGCTATGTACTGGAAAATGGCAAAGTGTTATAGTGACGTCATAATAATCTAAAGAGAAAGTAAATAAAGAGAGGCTCTCAATGTTCCTTATGTTCTAATCAAAATTTTCTGCAGATTTCGACTTACTTGAACGCCTCTGCATCTTCCGCGGAGGGAGCTGTTTCTCCATTTTCTCTTGCAGCTTGTTTTTCTTCAGGAGCTGCTAGAGTCATAATTTCCGTAGCTACCGAACTCCAAATATCAGGTGCAGCTTTGGTTCTACTGCCGGTGGACTAGGTTTTTCCCCATTCTCTGGACTGCCAGCCGCAGGCTCTGAATCCTTATCCTTGGTGATATGTACTCAGTTCGTTAACCTATTTGTATTGAAAAGAAAAATTCAAATCCCATCCCAATGATCGCTTCACAAATAGGTTATAACAAAAAAACACTTACCGAGTGCAGAAATTTCTTGATCCGTCGTCTTTTTGACCCAGTTATCGGCAGCGCTTGCCATCGTTTCGATCGGGTATTAAAATTCAATAGCAAGGTACAAAGTATGGGAAATCGTCCTGAATCAGCACGGGTACTGTCCCTCGGGTGGTTTATTCCTTGCAATTCGCTGAAATTTTGACCAGAGCCACCTTGCGGAAAAAACGATGCCTTCTTTTGCCTGCTCACTTCTCTGCCATGAAACCGATGATGAGCGCTTATTCCAAACGGTTATCCGATTGAACATGACGTGCCATTATGTTTGTTCTGTGAATTGATAAGGACATCTAGATATGCAAAGGAATGTTTGGAGGAGGGATGCTACTGGTAAATACATACCGCAAGAGAAAGTCCTTTCCGAGCATCTTGATGTTGTGTTTTCTGTTGGCCCATTATCACTGCGTTCTCTTGCTGGGTGATTACCATATTATGTTGTTGGTGTTCGATCTGAAAAAAATTATAATAAAAATATCCGTAAATGATTGAACTCGAGCTTTGTAAAGAAGAATAGGGTATTACATTACAATGTACTAAACAACACGGTACTGATCCTTTCGAAATAAAAAAGGTAATAAAAATGTCTCAGCTTGCCGCACCAACTGAATAAAAAAGTCCTCCTGCACACCGCATGGTACAGTATAGTACTGCTACTGTGTTTGAATGTGCTGTTGCTATCTTTTTTGTAGTTGGTCAATGGTCTTCTACATTTGGCTTGTATCTATTGCATTAATTGCGGTTGCTGACCAGGTTGTACCGTCGGTTGAACGTTATTGCTACCGACCTTTAGGATGATGGTCATGGTCTGGAGGAAATCTTAATTTTCTGATGTTATGGTTGAAGGTGGTTCTGCTGCTGAGCTTGCTGTGAAATGTTGGCGATAAGCACTCGAATAGTGATTGCTTGCTGCTGCTGGAATGGAATCACGAGCACTGTGGAGGCAGTGATATTTTCATGCAAGGAACTGGTAGGAACCTAGGCTGGAATATGACGTTTGTGCTTGACTCCGATTTCTCTAAATCAGAAAGACAACCGCTTGTAAAAATAGTGGCAGACAAGTTTTAAGGCAGAATGTGCCGATGAAATGTTTTCCGATGTGTCCATCATTCGTAAACTCCTGTTGTTCGTTTGAGCAGTAATTGCTATGTGGTCCATTTTTGAGGGGCTGTTGGCTGTTGCTGGATTTGGAGTTGATGGTACTGCTGCGGTTGCATCGATTTAATGTTGGTTAGCTGATTGCCAGATCCAGGATGTTGAGACAAGATTAGTTGAGCTGATTTGCTTTGTT
Organism: Topomyia yanbarensis; assembly: GCF_030247195.1. Lineage (NCBI taxonomy): Eukaryota > Metazoa > Arthropoda > Insecta > Diptera > Culicidae > Topomyia > Topomyia yanbarensis. The sequence continues at coordinate 80,930,758 of NC_080670.1, forward strand.
CGGGTGTGCTGCAAATATTAATTATTTAAATTTAATTGTTTAAAACTAGAAACAATCACACTTCCAGTAATATTTTTAAACTTACCATTAAAATTCGAAATATTGAATTTCTAAACTACGAAATATTGACAGGCTGCGATGAAAAAATACAAAAAATTACCAATCTTGTTTTCTTATATTTTTTCATTGCAACCTGTCAAAATTTCGCGAGCCTCCGTGCGAAATAATACCGCTGACCATTATTTCGCAAGGAAAAAGTTTGCCTTGGTGACAGCGCATAGAAAGCAGCGCTGTCTCGCGGAAGCATTATGAAACATATCGTTTGTAGAACCGTGTCTCAGCTAACTTCATTTTTCGTTATCGTTTTCGCGAGAGCTGCGTACCGCTTACGAAATGGAAACGAAATTTTTTTCGCAAACATTTCGCGACGTTTTTTATGCACAGGTTTTGTATAGGAAATTTCATTTCGCAAGAGGTGCATACTTAGCTTTACCTGTAGCCTACTGGCAATCTGGATGGTAGCAGCCGAGACTGCGTTCCACTTCTCCACCGATTTTTGTTTGTAAAACATTTATTGTCCAGTTTCTTATTATTAGTTACATGTTAAATAAAACTTATAATTTTCTACGTTTTTCTCAGTTGTCATATAGCATATCATCGATGAAAATTCTTTGAGAATTTGTTGGCGGGTTCGTCTAGATTGATGCTGAAAGGTCGGGTATATCCAGTCCTCGTGATGTATCTGTGAGAGCCGTCGATCCACAGCCAAAAAAACGCTGCGCTGATAAGTCCATATGTTCTTATTTTCGGTACATTGGAATAGGTGGTGCTCGATGCTATCCGTCTGACCAGGACAAATACTGCAATTTGAGTCAGCTCTCCTGTTCACCCTATATAAAAATTCGTTGGTTACAACTTTGCGATGCACAACTGAAAACCATGCTGAGCGTTGGCGTGAGCTTAACAACTTAGAGTGGATGTTTTTAAAAATTCGCTTCCAGTCACGTTGTGGGTTTTCCCTGACTATTTTTGGTCCTTTTAGCTGTTGTACAAAATAGTTGTAAATTATACTAGAAGTAGGTGCTCTAGCTATTTCGTCCGTCAGGAAAGCTGTCTCTTTGATTACCGTCCGGATGTGCTCATACTTTCGTGGAACGCATGAAAGGTTTGGAGGATTTGCGTTGTGCTCCAAAAACTCCACAAAAAGGGTAGATCTGAACCGATATGCATCATGCGGTTTGTTAGCAGGGCCTTGGCTTTGATAGATGGTGAGTGTAGGTTTAAACCTCCTAGACGCTTTGGAAGTATAAGGGTCTCGAAAGCAATTCTGGTCCAATTCTTCCCATACCACAAAAAGGAACCGATCCGCGATATAAATTTTCCAGCATATTTATTCGGTAGAGGGATGACTGATGCTATGCACCAAATTTTTGACGTTATGAACGTGTTCAACAAAATTATTTTTTGTATGAGATTCAGATTTCTCGAGTTGTTCATCCACATGCATGTTTGTACTCCCCGTAGAACCGCAAGCCAATTTTGTTCAACAGTGCTTGAGAAGTTTTCATCAAAATGTATCCCGAGAATTTTTACCGAAGTTTGTATTTGCAACCATCCAGTTTGTGATGTTGTATTCAAAAAGCCGATCTTCAAGGCATTAGTTTTCTGCGTGTTGAGTTTTGCGCCAGAAACAGCTGTAAAGTCAGCAAAAATGTTTATAATTTCAAGTAACTGACATTCGCTTTCGACGAACATAGAGATGTCGTCCGCATATGCATTGAGTATTGAACGAGGAAATTGTCTACGCAGTTTATCAAGTAAAGGTTGTAAATAGATGACGCACAAAATCATTGAAAGTGGATCACCTTGGCGCACTGATCTTTGAATTTTTATTTCACTTCTCAATTTTCCGTTGACCAGGACTCTTGAGAAGCTGTTGTTCATGCAGAACATGAGGAGGTTAATCAGTTGCGGGTTGAAGTTCATATGCCCCATAGTTTTTGCAAGAAAGTTGTACTCCACTCTATCGAAGGCATGATCAAAGTCAAACGCTATCAACATCGAGTTTTCCTGCTGCTGTTTTAGTTCACAAATACGGTCCAGTATGCGGGCAGTAGCTTCGAAAATGTTCCGCTTTCCATTACAGCATTTTTGATTTTTAGATAATACCAGTGGTAGGAGGGGGCTTATTCTTCTTTTCAAAATCCTCGTGAATATTTTGTAGTCAGCGTTTAGCAGTGAAATCGGCCTGTACGATTTTATGCTGTCGTTACTTTTCTTCTTTTTGACTAGTACGATCACACTATCAAAAAACTCCTTGGGGGCTTGTGAGGACAAGGCTTCATTTATGATGAAAGTGAACTCTCTCTGAATCACTTGCCATGATTTTAAGTAAAATTCCTTCGGTAGGCCATCAATGCCAGGAGATTTTTTTGAGCTGCTTGCTTTAATTGCTTGTAGAACCTCTTCGGATGAAATTTCGCTCAGTATACGCTGATTGTCCTCATTCTCGTTCGGGATGCATTGTGTTGGATTGAAATTGTCGTTTATTGTTATGTGCGTGGAGGAGTACAGGTTCGCGAAATATTCCTGCACGCTCCGGCGTATCTCATCTGGATCTCTTATGGTATCAGCACCATTCTGCAGCATTTTAATCGTTGTTTCGGTTCGTCGAGTTTTTTGGTTGGCTACGTGGAATATGGATGTGCTTTCGCCTCCGATGTATGCTTCGTTCCAACTCCTAGTTTGTTGTGCATAGTTCCGTTGAAGTAAAAGCATTTTTCCTTTAATGTGGTTGATAGTACTGAGCTGACTGGAATCGCCATAATAGCGGTCATAGGATGAACGAAGCAGAGCATAATACAATTCCATTCCCGATCAGAATGAAATAACAAGATTATATCAGAACACAATTTTTGTATCATATTGTGTTATAAATTAGGTCTCGTTAGTAGTTAAAATAACAAAAATTTATAACAAGTAACAATACAAGATATAGTTTTGAAATATTTCTGTTATGTGTTTCTGATCGGGTTGTGTCGCAGAATGAACGTCTTTTTAACGAAGCTTTCCATTTGAGGAAGGACATAAGTTTTGGTTTAACATATTTGATCCACAATTCGATCCATGTGCGAAAATTCCTTCGATCCCTAGTCCAATACACCCACTTGACGTGAAGTTCATCTATAACTGCTGGATCGTTTACTAAACTTGGGTGCATACGCCATACACCCCGACCAGGTGGGTTTCCAAGTTTGGGGAGCACAGTGCGGATAATGTACGCTTTATGATCCGAAAAACTAGGAGTGGGTAATGTCCGGGACATAACCGCGGTGTTGACGTAGGACTAAACTTAGGCATATCGTATGACATTCATGGATACTTTGAACCAATGCACTTTTTGAATGAATGTTTACTGGAAATTTCAAAATAAATTCTTTGTAACATTTTTGGGGTCCTGAAAAGGACCGTTTAATGTTTTGTGGTCCTAAAATGGACCGTTTTGTGTTTTGTGGTCCTGAAAAGGACCGTTTTGCGTGAAGGCTGATCCGCGTAAGGCTGACTATCACCAGGCGTCGTTATTCGTGATGGATTTGGTAGTTTGTTGTCCTAATCTGAAAATAAATATTTATTATATGTGTCCAGTTTCCTATGTGCATTTGTATGCAACTTTTCAAGTTCCGATGCATTGAAAATTAACTTACCTTTGGGCTGGGCCATTTCGACGGTGTCAGGCCATTTGGCATAAAGCCATTTGGCATAAGCCCGTTTGGCATACAGTCGATTGGCATAAAAGTCATTTGGCATAAAGTCATCTGGCATAATGGCCATTTGGCATAACGTGCGTTTGGCATAATAGTCATTTGACATAAACACGGGTAGAAAGCGAAGTGGCGTAGCCACATTAGGCGGCGGCAAGTCTTTTTTTAAATTTATTTATAGTGTCGGAAGCGCAAGAACTTTGCAAGCAAACCTGTAATCCACTCGTTTGCCCGGATTACTCAAACATAGGGGCTATAGCTAGTTTAAGTCCGACTGAGCGGCAGCGAAGTCGGACTGCACGGACGGAAAGCGATGTGGCGTAGCCACATTAGGCGGCGGCAAGTATTTTATTAATTTATTTATAGTGTCGGAAGTGGAAGTACTTTGTAAGCAAACCCGACACCTTGTATACGCTATTATATTTTTTTTGTATTTTTTGTTATTTATACATTATTGTTCAATATAAATAATAGCAACTTGATTTTTTTTTTGATTTTGTGAAAAGTATTCCGCCTAAAGTATTCGTTTCAGTGCAGTGATTATGCCAAATAACCATTATGCCCAATTGGCCTTTATGCTAAATGACTTTTATGCCAAATGACCGTTATGCCAAATGGCTTTATGCCAAATGACTTTTATGCCTAATGACCTTATGCCAAACGACCTTATGCCAAATGATTTTATGCCAAATGGGGTATAATCCATTTCGACCGTAATTGTCGTTGCAAGTTTTGATCGTCTCATTCCAGCGATGGGTTTTAAGATGCAGATTATGGTTCGGGTGCTTCTATTGATAGTACAAAGAATATTGGTCTATGATATGCAAAATAAGAACAATATCGCGTGCATTCCGCTCTTAAATTATGCGTAAATATTAAATCTAATACCGAACTACCAAGTGTGGTTGCCTCATTTGTTCGCGTAGCTACACTTAATTGGAAAAATATATCCATAAAATCAATAAAATCTATGTTTTCTTGTCTGGATACGTCAATATTGAAGTCGCCGTTGACCACCATAGGAATTTTCTGCCTAGCGTTCCTGGCGAAATATATATTGAAATTATAAGAATACTGGTATCCATTACCGTCACCATTGCTGCACAAATGTCACCGCAAGCGTCCTCGGCGTGTGCTTGTTGTTGGATGGTATAAGGAATAGCCATTATGGATGTCTTGTTCTTCTTGTATATGGCTACTCCACCAGCTCTCGTATCGGTACGCTTCGATTGGATGACGCAACTGTAGCCTTCTACCTCGACTGAAAAAGAATCGTCTAGCCAGGTTTCACTAAAGGCGAGGAAGTCTACGCTAGCTAAAATCCTATCTGTAGCGATATCCATTGCGTGGGCCTTCAAACTTTGTACATTGAGACACCAAGTGTACGCAAACGATGATTGCCTAATCGTTGCAGCTCATTTCGCAGGTCTTGCATTTTCGGTGAATTAGAACCCTTAGCGTGATGAAACTTGAAGGCATTGGTGGGATTAGTCAGGTAAAGACCCTGAAGCGATGAAACACGCGACAAACCAACGTATACCAGCTGCTGGTCCTGGCCCTTGTCGTAGTCATATACAATCTCAGAGAATGTGCCGCCCTGTGACTTGTGTACAGTCAGAGCACATGCACTCACGACTGGAAACTGGATACGCTTGCATTTGATGGTGCCGCTCAGTTTGATATTCGCAGATCGCTTCGAAATAGGAGTCCAATCAGATTGCAGGATACCGGGTCTAGAATAAACGGCTGGTCTTGACTTGATCCTCAATGCAGCTCCAACAGCTTCGCTCTCGAACTTCATCCACAGCTTGGCAATATGTCGTCCGGAGTCATCCTCAACATGTTCAACGTATTTCAGCTCACCGATAGCGCCATTTACTACGCCATCTTCAACGTCGACATTGGTAGTTATCATATAAGGCATACCAACTGAAAGGCGTAGCAAATACGGCATGCCTCCTGTTTCCACGACGCTCAGCTTGTAAAGCTTAATACGAGAACTAGCGAGTTGATCAGCATTTTTGTATCCCGCAAACACATCGTCGGCAATGCAGTCTTGTGCATCATGTGCGTTTAATGCTTCGTTGTTGTATTGCTCTACATCCACGTTCCGATGATAAAGTCTAATTGCCCTTGGTGCGTTTTGTTTGCACCATTCGGCTGTGCGAAAACGACCCTCGATCAATTCGGTTTCTTCTGCGGTTAATCGCAAACCGTTGCCGATCTTGGTCAATATATCGGAAAATTTGATATCGGTTTGACGCATAATTGTTACCAGCGGGAAAAAGTCGAGCGATTGCCACAGGACAGCCCCGTGGAATGAGTTTCCACATGCCTTGTAGACGGGTCTTGCATTGACTGGCGGTAGTTGCCGTAAGTCTCCGCAGAATATTATATTAATTCCACCGAATGGATCATCGTAGTTTCCGGTTATATCTTGAAGGCGTGCGTGTATGGTGTTGAGTACATCTGCGCCAATCATGCTCACCTCATCTATGATAATAGCTTTAACATTGGTGAAAGCGTTGCGATAAAGTTGGAGTGTTTCGAAGCTTAGCTTTGAATTACTACGGCGTGACATTGTGATGCGAAATGCAGAATGCACGGTAGTTCCTCCAATGGCAACGGCTGCCTTTCCTGTCGAAGCACATGCTATGTAGGCATTCTTCTGTGAGTTATGAGCTTGACTGAAGCGGTTGAACGTCTCCATAAGTACTCGCAGTGTAAATGTTTTACCGCATCAAGCCGGTCCAGTGAAGAATAATTGCATTGGTTTGCTATCGGTGAAGCTGTGTAGCGAATCGATTACGTGCAAAATTAAGTCGCGCTGTTCCGCATTGGTGGATCGTACCATATCGCAGTAATCTTGCTTCGACATGACGTTGGTTCGTTGTCTTATAACCGCTCTCAGTGTTCCAGTTGGTAATTGCTCAATGTCATCATCGTTTGGTTCCATGGCAATCGACTGTACAAACTCTTCATGTTTCTTAGTTGCGGTGTTCTCCTGTTCGCCAGCTTCTTCGTTCTCACAAGTGCGTAGATATTCCTCGACAGTTTGTTCCAAGTTCAATTCGCAGTCGTATTCTCTCCTTTTTCTCAGGATGTCTGCCTCGTGCGCATTATACAGCTGAAGAAACTTGTTTCCATCGAGAACATCGCATAATTCGTTTCTGAACGGTAAGAATAGAAGGAATGATTCGCGCTGGTACTCAACAAGTTCGTTCATGCTATAATTGCACCATCGTAATATTCGAGGTGAGCTTCGGGCTCTGTAGCTGTTTGTATTTCTACACTTGGTGAAGTTAGCAGCAAAATCAGCCAAGCAAACATAATCCAATCCGTCGCGCTCTTCATACTTCTGGATAATATTCTTTGTCCACACGTCAGTAGAATCTTCTCCAATTCCCTCGTCGTCCATCTGCTTGTGCTGATTCCTGGTCCTGATCCGTTCGTGAGGCCACATCGTTGGCAGAAACTCTATTTTTCTGTTGGCCTCAGACATTGGTAGACGAAGAAGGTACCATGCGGCTTCCTGGGCACACATCTCTACAGAGTTCAGCATTTTTAAACTAACCTTCTTCAGTAATGCCGTGTAGTCCTGATCAGGATACTGCTCTTGCAAAAGGATGAGCTCGCGGTGTAAACCACTTATGCCCCGATTCGATTTGTTGACATAGTCAACCAAGTAACATGCACACGTGTACACGTCAAGGATAAACTGCAGATCCATGTTGGAACGCAGTTTCTCTGCAATCCAAGGATTGAAAGGGTTTGTCCAGAGTTCCGTCATTGAGCGCTTTAAGAAAATTGTTGGGCGCTGTATCGAAGAACGGAGCACATCGAGATATTCATCGGGAGTACATCTGCAATCTGCAAGAAACTCCTCTAGAGTGTCAAATGATTTTGTTTCCAGTGATTCCCGCATCTCTGTGGAGCGTCGGCGTAATCGTCCACGGCGACTGTCATCAGTTGTTAGCGGTACCAATGACCGTTCTTCATTCATTGGCCAGTATGGTATGTTGAATTGTAACCCAGTCTATGTATGCCTACCATACCATACAAGAATGACTCGTATGACCGAGGTGTGGTAGCGCACAAGTATGGCCGCTCTCGCCATCTGTTGGTCGAAAGTTGCGGTGCCGATAGCGCGTGGATAAACTTATCTCTTGGCACCACTCAAATTTGTTCATCTGATCAACTCGAACGAAATGAGTGATTTGAAAAAAAACCAACCTTTTGCCTGGATTGTTTTCCCCAACAATCGGTAATTTGTAAAGGCTATTTTGCCTGCGATTTGAAAGGAAATTCTTTGTCCCATCTCATTGCACAAGAGCAGCGGTCAGTAAAGCGGGTCTGAGATTACCCATACCGCACGCGTAGCCTCACTTTAGTGGAGATTGTTAGCTAGTTCACACCGATATACCAAGTGATAGCCACGAAGACTGAATCTGTGAACAGTTTTAGCAGTATAAGGTGAGCAAGCTAAACTACTTTCAAAGCTTGAGTTTTAAAATTGTACTGTTATTTATAGATAATAATTAACGACAGAAGCATTATTAAAAAAAAAACGGCGAGAGTTAGTCATACAAAATTCGGTAAGCCACATACCACATTGAACGTTAGGTGAGACCATACTAATTTCCCCGTTGAATAGGTAAACCCCATCAACGTGGGGTGTTTGCGTAGGCTGGAAAAGCGCATGAACCTGCTGTCACCCGGCGTGCTAGCGTCGTGGGCGCAACCCGAATCTCGATATTGTTGGCGCAAGGAGAACCACGTGCGAGAAGCAACGTTAAACCCGCTTCTCTAACTGCTCGAATTCGTCTGATCATAACCCGAGCTGCTTGAAAACGCCTGCTGGTCCCGCTAAACCACCGGCTGCGTGATCTCCACATTCAAGCCGTGCTCCGACCGTTGCACGTGGTCAACAATCGAATCGGGCCGAAAGTCCTCACAACGTAAAGTTCACCACTTGCTTCACCGTACCTACTGTGACCGCCGATATACACCGCCTACATCGAGATCGTGAAGGATCGCCGTTGGAGATTGTGGCAAGTACTGTACCAAGAAAAAAAAAGAAGACCATAGTGTTACGCTAGGTGAAAACCATGTACTCAGGCTTAGGCTAGGTTGCATACCTGCAGGTAGAATATAGAAGAGCTCTTAACGGTTAACTAAATATACCTTCTTCGCTAAAGTGATCGATTCAAATATTAGCTGTAAATTTCGATGATTTGCTAGAGGCCCAAGAATTATCTTTCGAATCGGTGTCCATAAGTTGGTCGTTCGGATTGGTCCAATGTTCCAGAGTGTTAGAGCCACTTTTCAACTCGCCCTTTGACGGAGTCTTATAGCCGGACTCAATCTGCGTCGGCAGCCTCCTTTTGATCAAGGAGTGGCGCAGAAGCTGCTGTACGTTGTGTGCACGCACGAACGTTACATTTGGCGCCCAACGTGGGGCCCACGACGAAAAGATAGATAATTCTTTGTATTTGCAGTTCATTTGGGTTATTCCGTAGTTAGCATTAAATTAGTATTTTCCAAGTTTTTTTAGTAGTTACAAACAACGATTCTGAACGTTAATTAGTTAGTCACGTACCATACTGTATATTTAAGTTTCGGGTTGGTTTAGTATATAGCAAGATACAGTTGAAATACTGAATCATTTTGTTTCAGATTAACTTTACGATTCTTTGATTACTTAAACAGTTATTGCATCATTTTTAATGGAGCTATATCGTATAAATGCTAATGATCTCGATGAAGACGAGATTGATTATGAACTAACGATCCGATCGTACCCCGTGGAAGGGACGTTAGAATCTCGGCGTCGTACTTTGCGTAGTCTGTTACGAGACCGCGATTTTGCCGTTTACCCGCAGGTCACAGATGACATGATGGACGCTGATTATGATGCCGTGCCGGTGAAAATACAGCAGATTGAGCGCATGTTAATGAGCGGCCCAAATCCGTCCTGCCTATCAAGATTAGTACATTACCATATGAGAGTACGGAGATTTGTAACCGTAGATCCGGCTCAACAAAAAAAGCAGTTACTCTTGTTGGACTTGATAAATCGAATGGGCCAGCGGTTCTACGCCATTGATTTGGACAGCTGGTCAAGGTATGTTCCAGCCATGGAAATGCCACAGCCCTTATCGGCCTCATTATATCCAAATCCCCAACGATCCTTAGCGGGCCCGGTAGGAGATAATCCGATCGCGTCGCGCAAGCCAACGTCCGACTTATTTCCGGTGGATTCATCCCTAGATGACGACCATCGGCAAGATCCGATGAAATTAAGGATGTTCGATGAGGCCGTTGGAGGGAAAGGACCACGAACGTCTCTTTCATCGGTTTCCCAGGCTAGAGATGGCAGGATTTACCACATGCCCGAAAGTACGCTAGAACTACTACCTCCGCAAAAAAAGTTGGGAGCCATTCGACGCTTAACCGCTCCGGCAGGCTTGTTCAATGAGCCGCCCGGTCCATTTCAGTCGTCCGCAAGGGACGAACGCCCGAAAACTCCAGAGGCGTTCGGAGGTAACAGTTTCGGAATTGATGCCGATGCCGGACCCCAGCTATTCCAGGATAGATTTGCCATGAACCTTGCGGGGGGAAGGTCAATTCCAAAGAAAAATCGAACGGCAGACCCGGTTCCCACTCGCAAAACTGCTCCCGAAAAGGAACCAGAAATAAATGAATATGTTCATGTGTCGGAGATAGAAGCGTATTTAAGATCTTACATTCATAAACAGCTTAACCCTGTCCCGAAGTATGCTCCGGTGAATGAGGCGGCCATCTACGATCTCGCAAATGAAATCGCGAACGCGCATCTCGATGATGCTGAAGTTTTCCAGATTTCCCACGGCTCTTCTCTCCCGAGGTTCTTAAAAAAAAAGACTGAACTAGAACCTCCTGTTCAACTGTCTTCTCGATGGCCAACCTACCGCAGTTCTCCCATTCCAAGAACTGAAAACCTCAATTGGATCCACCCGGCACAACGAACTCACTCTTTACCACGAAGCCTGGGACAAGGGGTTGGACAGAGTGAGCCAGTAGGGCTGCCGGAAGATATGGGTCGAAATGGCCCAAGCAACGAGCGAGCGTCCTATATGGCTCCCGCTCGGCGACTGCCCCATCAACAATGCGCCATAATAGAGAAGTGGCCTAAATTTACGGGCGATACCAACGCTGTGCCGGTTACCGATTTTCTTCGACAGTTAGACATTTTATGTCGATCATACGCAATAAGCAAACAGGAACTCAGAATGCACGCTCATCTTCTCTTCAGAGACAGTGCCTACGTGTGGTACACAACATATGAAGAAAAGTTCGATCGGTGGGAGACCCTAGAGGGGTACCTGAAAATGCGATACGACAAGCCGAATAGAGATCGCCTAATCAAAGAAGAGATGAGGAATCGGAAGCAACGGCCCAACGAATTATTTAGTGCATTTTTGACGGACATGGAAATGTTGGCGCAACGAATGATTCGAAAAATGTCGGAACGGGATAAGTTTGAAGTAATAGTGGAAAACATGAAAATATCGTACAAACGTCGTCTGGCCTTGGAGCAAATTGATTCCATCGAGCACTTGGCCCAATTATGCTTCCGATTCGATGCCCTAGAGACGAGTCTGTATCAAAATACGACAAAAGCTGCTATAAATCAGATTTCCATCCAGGAAGACGACGATCAAAACGAAAATGAAGAGACGGATATGGAGGTGGTTTGCGCGCTGCAGCCTAAAGCACGGAGATCGTTCCGAAAGGAGTTCACGAAAGACCGAGAAGGACAAATACTGAAAACAATATCACCTGGAGAAGAAGAAGTGATAATGTGTTGGAATTGTCGACGAACGGGACACATGTGGCGAGAGTGCGACCGTCGAAAAACTTTTTTCTGCCATATTTGTGGGCATGCAGATACCACTGCCTACCGGTGCCCGAACCAGCATCATATTCGACAAGAGGAAGAAAAACAAAAAAACGATTAGAAGAGGAAAATTCAGGGGATCATTTTCCTCAAGATAATAAAATAAGGATTCCCGATTTCACTTATGCTCAGTTCAACAAAGTTTTTCATCTTAACACATCCTTCAATCGATGTCCACATTTTAAAGTTCGAATTTTGAATGAAGAGGTTGAAGCACTAGCTGATACGGGAGCTAGCTTATCCGTCATCAGTTGTACAGATTTGATTAGCAAACTAGGCCTCATAATCCATCCTCTACAACTAAAAGTTTCGACCGCCGATGGAACGGCGTACCGGTGTCTCGGATATGTAAACGTACCATTCTCGTTCCAGAACGCCACACATATAATCCCGACGGTGGTTATTCCTGAGCTCACCCAGCGGTTAATTCTTGGCATTGATTTCTTAGACAAATTCGGGTTTCGACTGATGATCCCGTCAGGAAGTAATACAACCGATAACAGAGAGCCAGAAAGTTTGACGTCCGTAAACTTTCTGGACCTATTCCGCGTTGAGAACTATTTCGACGAGCCAGAAGGAGGTTTATGTATTCAGCTACAACCGTGCAAGGAGGACAAGGTATCAATCGACCGAGAACTGGAACCCGACCGAAGCCTAGAAATGCCCACCGTAGAGATTCCGGAAAGACTGCCACAAGGTCCTGGTGATCTGGAAACGGAGCATAAACTCAACGACATCGAATTAAGAGCGCTATTCGAGGCAGTAAAACATCTACCAGCCACTAAGAAAGGAAATTTGGGACGGACACATCTAATGAAACATGGAATTGAGCTGTTGCCAGGCTCTAAGCCCAAGAAAATTTCATACTACAGATGGTCCCCAATAGTTGAAAGAGTGATCGATGAAGAAATAGAGCGAATGAAAAGCCTTGGAGTCATCGAGGAATGTGAACAAGCTGTGGATTTCCTCAACCCTTTACTACCAATCAAAAAATCAAACGGCAAGTGGAGAATCTGTCTCGATTCTAGACGGCTTAATCAGTGTACCAAAAAGGACGAATTCCCGTTCCCCAATATGATGGGAATTCTGCAGAGGATTCAAAAGTCCAAATATTTTTCGGTTATAGACTTGTCAGAATCATATTACCAGGTGCCACTGGAAGAGAATGCCAAAAACAAAACGGCCTTTCGAACGAACAAAGGGTTATTCCGATTCGTAGTGATGCCGTTCGGTTTAACTAACGCGCCGGCCACGATGGCCAGACTAATGTCTCAAGTACTCGGTCATGATCTCGAACCGCACGTCTACGTGTATCTAGACGACATAATTATTTTGGCTAACACGTTCGAAGAGCACCTGCAATTAATCCGAATTGTTGCCAAGCGTTTGCATGAAGCCGGTTTAACGATTAATCTAGAAAAAAGTAAATTTTGTCAGAAAAGGATTCGGTATTTGGGATATGTACTTTCCGAGGATGGCTTATCCATGGATGCCAGTAAAATTCAACCGGTTCTAGACTACGCTATCCCAAAGACCGTCAAAGATGTGCGTCGTCTGTTAGGCCTGGCCGGCTTTTACCACAAATTTATAAAAAATTATTCCGATATTACCATTCCAATATCGAATTTATTAAAGAAAGGAAAGACCAAATTTGTATGGACTGAGGACGCGAATACCGCTCTAGAAAAATTAAAGTTAGCATTAACCACGGAGCCAGTGTTAGCCAATCCGGATTTTTCTCGACCTTTCATCTTGGAAACCGACAGCTCGGACCTAGCTGTTGGAGCGGTGTTAGTACAAATCCAAGGTGATGAGCCTAAACCGATCGCTTACTTCTCAAAGAAACTGTCGAGCACACAGAGACGGTACAGTGCAACTGAGCGGGAATGCTTGGCTGTGTTGTTAGGTATTGAGAACTTTAAACATTTTGTAGAGGGTTCACAGTTCATCGTTCAGACGGATGCGATGAGTCTGACCTTTCTGAAAAATATGTCAATCGAAAGTAAGTCTCCGAGGATCGCCAGATGGGCGCTAAAACTTTCAAAGTACGATATGTTGTTGCAATATAAAAAAGGATCCGAAAACATCCCAGCGGACGCCTTGTCGCGTGCTGTATGCTCTTTGGGCATATCATTATCGGACCCATATATCCAGCAACTGAAAAAAGCAATTGAAGAGCAACCAACTCGGTACCCCGATTTCAAAATCCTAGACGGAAGGGTGTATAAGTTTATCAGTAACTCATCGTTACCTGAGGACGTGACATTTCGATGGAAATACGTGGTGCCGGTGAGCGAACGAAAGCCGATTATACGAGGGATACACGAAGAAGCACATTTAGGCATGGGTAAAACGTTGGCGAAAGTACGTGAAAAATTCTATTGGCCCCGAATGGCAAGCGAAGTAAAACGCTTTTGCAGCGCCTGTGAGATCTGCAGAGAATCCAAAGTTCCCAACAGGAACGTCACCCCAAGCTGTGGAAAACCCAAACTGTGTGCTAGACCATGGGAATTAATCTCTATGGATTTTCTGGGTCCCTACCCACGGTCAAAAAAGGGAAATGTTTGGCTGTTGGTTGTATGTGACTTTTTCTCCAAGTTCGTAATGGTGCAGTGCATGCGCTCTGCAACTGCTCCGGGCGTGTGTACCTTTGTGGAAAACCTCATCATCAATCTTTTTGGAGCGCCGGCCATTTGCATTACTGATAACGCCCAGGTATTCAAATCAGAAATGTTCCGAAAGCTGCTGAGCAAATATTCGGTGACCCACTGGAACCTGGCAGTGTACCACCCTAGTCCGAATCCAACAGAACGGGTGAACCGAGTCATTGTCACAGCAATTCGTTGCTCACTAAACCAAAAACAAGACCATCGGGATTGGGACGAGTCAGTACATGAAATAGCTAAAGCAATCCGTACCAATGTTCATGACAGTACCGGATTCTCGCCCTACTTCCTAAATTTTGGTCGTAACATGATAAGTACCGGGCAGGAATACGAGTTGCTGCGTAAATCCGGGTCGGATGATAGGACACCACAAATTATCGGCGATGAGATGAAAAAAATGTTCTGCACTGTCCAAGAGAACCTTATGAAAGCCTATAAACGGTATAGTCAACCATACAACACTCGATCCAACGCAAATCATAGATTCCAGAAGGGAGACATCGTCTATAAGAAGAATGTCTTCCAGTCGGATAAGGCGAAACATTTCGTTGGAAAATTCGGCAACAAATTCAGCAAAGTTCGTGTCCGGGAAGTGATCGGAACCAACTGTTATCTGCTGGAAAATCTGGACGGTCGAAGAATCGAGGGAAACTATCATGCGTCCTTCTTGAAGAGGGCCTAACCCTATACCAGCTATGATGGTACTCGTCGAAAGTAAACAAACCACCGCTGTATAATCACCGAAGAAAACACTCGTTGAGTAAGAAGCGCTGTAAGAGTCCCACGGTGAAAGGATAAGCCCCGGTATTCTCCGTTGCCGATGAAAACGAAGATGTAACTCTGTAAATAGAAATGATGCAATAACACTGTTCTCTCAATAACAAACACAGGCAATTTCCTTCTATATCAAACCAGTGCTCTTCCAACAAATCCGATAATAATTATTGTAATATTAAAATGTCCAACGTCGTAAAGCGGCGAGTTTATATTTATGTTTGACAGCTCCTTGGTAGCGTCACTTTCCACGGAAATAGATTTATAAGGTCTGAGGTAGACAAATTTACTTTACGCTAGCTGACGTGATGCCAGAATTTGGAAAAAGTTATTAGGGTAGTCTTACTTATCATAGGCCCAAGAAGTGGGAACCAAATAGAGTTTACAATATTAAATGCTCAGACATCTCTGAGGATAATTTGGGAACAACACAAAATTTGCCAATTGCTCAGGCATTTGTGGGGTTAATTAGGGTATGCAATATTGAATGCTCAGACATCTCTGAGATTAATTCGGGATGTACAGCTAAACAAAAAAATGCTCAGATATTTCTGCGGCAAACTTGGTATTATGGAATTTCGGATAACGTATAAGAAAATACTTGTTCAGATATTTCTGAGGAAAATTAGGTGGTAGGAAGCTTAGAATTAAACATTTGCTCAGACATTTCTGAGGTAAGCTAGGAACTAAAGAATACATAGTATTCCCACGTATAACTTTGCACAATAACTTTGGAGAGTATGTGTAAAATAACCCAGAAGAAGTGGAAAAAAACACCCTTTTAATTACTGTCGTGCCCCTTTTCAGGAACTAGTTTATATAAAAATTTTGAAATTTCTTTTTAAGTTAAAAGAAAATTTCAAAATTTTGTGTTAGCATGGGCGATAATGTAACCCAGTCTATGTATGCCTACCATACCATACAAGAATGACTCGTATGACCGAGGTGTGGTAGTGCACAAGTATGGCCGCTCTCGCCATCTGTTGGTCGAAAGTTGCGGTGCCGATAGCGCGTGGATAAACTTATCTCTTGGCACCACTCAAATTTGTTCATCTGATCAACTCGAACGAAATGAGTGATTTGAAAAAAAACCAACCTTTTGCCTGGATTGTTTTCCCCAACAATCGGTAATTTGTAAAGGCTATTTTGCCTGCGATTTGAAAGGAAATTCTTTGTCCCATCTCATTGCACAAGAGCAGCGGTCAGTAAAGCGGGTCTGAGATTACCCATACCGCACGCGTAGCCTCACTTTAGTGGAGATTGTTAGCTAGTTCACACCGATATACCAAGTGATAGCCACGAAGACTGAATCTGTGAACAGTTTTAGCAGTATAAGGTGAGCAAGCTAAACTACTTTCAAAGCTTGAGTTTTAAAATTGTACTGTTATTTATAGATAATAATTAACGACAGAAGCATTATTAAAAAAAAAACGGCGAGAGTTAGTCATACAAAATTCGGTAAGCCACATACCACATTGAACGTTAGGTGAGACCATACTAATTTCCCCGTTGAATAGGTAAACCCCATCAACGTGGGGTGTTTGCGTAGGCTGGAAAAGCGCATGAACCTGCTGTCACCCGGCGTGCTAGCGTCGTGGGCGCAACCCGAATCTCGATATTGTTGGCGCAAGGAGAACCACGTGCGAGAAGCAACGTTAAACCCGCTTCTCTAACTGCTCGAATTCGTCTGATCATAACCCGAGCTGCTTGAAAACGCCTGCTGGTCCCGCTAAACCACCGGCTGCGTGATCTCCACATTCAAGCCGTGCTCCGACCGTTGCACGTGGTCAACAATCGAATCGGGCCGAAAGTCCTCACAACGTAAAGTTCACCACTTGCTTCACCGTACCTACTGTGACCGCCGATATACACCGCCTACATCGAGATCGTGAAGGATCGCCGTTGGAGATTGTGGCAAGTACTGTACCAAGAAAAAAAAAGAAGACCATAGTGTTACGCTAGGTGAAAACCATGTACTCAGGCTTAGGCTAGGTTGCATACCTGCAGGTAGAATATAGAAGAGCTCTTAACGGTTAACTAAATATACCTTCTTCGCTAAAGTGATCGATTCAAATATTAGCTGTAAATTTCGATGATTTGCTAGAGGCCCAAGAATTATCTTTCGAATCGGTGTCCATAAGTTGGTCGTTCGGATTGGTCCAATGTTCCAGAGTGTTAGAGCCACTTTTCAACTCGCCCTTTGACGGAGTCTTATAGCCGGACTCAATCTGCGTCGGCAGCCTCCTTTTGATCAAGGAGTGGCGCAGAAGCTGCTGTACGTTGTGTGCACGCACGAACGTTACAGAATCGACACCGCTTCTCGTTGCGTTTATAGCAAGTACGCGTGTGCTCATGAACCTGTTTGCCATACGTTTCACGTAGATCCCCTACACTAATAGAACAAACTGTTCTGATTAGTTGTAGGGTGGCGGGCATATGCTCAGAAATACATTTGTAGGTATGCTGCAATCCCTCAGTAACTCGAAGACGGAGAATTTTCATAGCCATATACAGTAAGTGATTCGTCTTGGCTCCACGTCTATCTCTCCGTCTCAGCTCACTGGTGGCCTTCATGAAGGGTGTTACGTGAACGCCAGCTTTGAATTTTCTTGGATATCCCAAATAGATATCTGGAAAAGACAGCTCTTCAGCGTTTTCATCGTAAACAATCGACATCGGCCTCTTGTTTTGAGCCGGAGCAATTTCCAGACATTTATCTTCATTCCATAACAGCGTTTGTTGCTGACCAGCAAACAACCTGACATCGTTGGTTGCTTCAATGACCTCCAATTCTATCATACTCATTTCTTGAGATGAACTAGATTGTTGGTCCGCACCAAAAGCTGTTAGTCGATCCTCGCACAGAGATATTCCTTCCCGTTTATATAATGGTGTGGTGACTAAATATTTAAGCCAAGCCTTCACGACCGACTTCTTGACGAATCCAGACAAGTAATTTGATTTATGTATTAGATGTTTTTTAATTGATACATTAAAAGCGTAATCGTCTTCAAACTGACGAGGAAGCACCCGAACCATCTCATCTACATCTACTGGAACATTGATGACCTGCCCAATGATGGTGTAACTGCCTACAATTTCGGATAATGTTTCATAAAAAGGAAAAAGTGCCAAAGTGCAACCTCATAACACACCTTGTGCCTGGCGCAGACGACGAATCTGCATAAACGGCAGTCGTGGTGAAATCAGCCTTTCGCTAATCGGATCCAAGGGCGGAAGATCTGGTGGACAGCTTGGGTACTTGAATCCGTTCGACGTGGACAGATTTGGTACTGTACCTCGCTGCAAACTGCTACGACAGGTCTGACATAACTTGAATCCCGCAACTGACTCAAAGTCTCCAGCCTCCAACAGCACTCTCCTTCCTTGCTCTGTGATTGACTTCAGATCGTTGGTGAACCAAAGTCTATCACACACGCTACATGCAACCCCGAATTCATTATCAATGAACCTTTCGCTAAATTCGCGATCAGCTCTCGCAAAACCTGTCCCATCTTGTGTTTGACACGATGGGTTAATTTCTGTAATTTTTCATTAACGCAAATTTTTATTATCAGATTCACATTTATTATAATAGCTTACCCTGACTTATTAGTGCAGTAATTTGAATGTGCTCGATCTGCAAAGAACGAGATGGAACGATTCCTGCAAAGTTCAACAAAGTTTTCAGTAACGCAAATTTATTATCAACTTGATATTTATTATAATAGCTTACCCTGACTTATTAGTGCAGGAATTTGAATGGGCTCGCTCTGCAAAGAACGAGATGGAACGATTCCTGCAAAGTTCAACAAAGTTGGATTATTTTGTGTTTAGAAAGTTAGTCTAAATCATTCAGACCAACGCTCAGAGAATAGACTTGTATGGTTAATAAAATTTGGATAGAATTTTAAAAATAAAATTATTGGTCGGGAGACAAAAATTTTATTTAATATGTACAATAATATTTATTAATTGCTTAAATGAAACATATCGTTCTCTTTTTTGTTAATTACCTGATAGAAATTTAAACAAAATAATTGAAAATAAAATCATTTGATTGAAATTAAAAGTTCATTGCAATGCATTGCTATTTTAATGAAAATGAAAAAAAAACATTAGACGTCTTTGTAAACTCCAAATATGTATCCTAATTTACTCCTAATGAATTAATTGTGTAACTCAATCGAAGTCATTCAAAGTTACTACAAAAATTCCTGTTGCCAGAAGCAAAGAAATAATCAGCATATTATATAGTGTGGGGCATTCCTCTATAAGAGATTCCAAGGATGTACCCACTCCAATTCAAGCAGACGAAAAGCTCCTTGAATATGCTATCAATTTTATTGAACAATTCTCGACAAACATATGATTAGGGCGTGTAAACCAACTGTAAAAATTCACTTAAAGTTGAAATTCCGGACAAATCGTTACTGGTCAATCACAGATATTTGTAGTAAACAAAAGAGAATAGTTGTATCTTACGTCAACTGCTGTGAACTGTTACGGTTTGTCCCGAATTATTTATATATATATATATATATATATATATATATATATATATATATATATATATATATATATATATATATATATATATATATATATATATATATATATATATATATATATATATATATGTGTGTGTGTGTGTGTGTGTGTGTGTGTGTGTGTGTGTGTGTATGTGTGTGTGTTTGTATGTATATGATTTATGGACTCCCAAACGGCTCAACCGATTGCCGTAAAAAATTACTCCTATTTCGTTGAAAGTCGCAGCAATGCGCGACGGGTATTAGTTAGTACTTTCATGAAAATATTTGAGAGATGGCGCTGCTTCGGTGGTGGTTAACGTGAATTTAAATGTATGGAAAAGGTATTAAAACTTGGAATTTCGGAAAAAATATAATATTGTAGTTGTAAAATGGATATACATTTGATGCGGAAAATTTAATTTTATTTAAATACTTACTTCCAAATTCTAAAATAAAATCTAAAAAAACTGTTTGTGCCCATACATTTTAACCATTACTTTCCACTAAGAATAGTTGAAACTCTTTCTCTCACAATTCTCTGTTTCACTCGTTTTGACAACATATTCCCAACTCATCGCAATCGGAATGTTTTCTTTTAGAATTTAAGCGCAAATGTAACAACCGATTCGAAAACCGACTCATTCAGGATGGGTAGTTGCCTTCGGTTGGAATTCCATCATAAATTTTAAGGTGCAAACATCTATGTGTCGTCAAAAAGAAGCTCTAGTTTCATGTGTATTGCCGCAAGATGTTCAAAATATGGAAAAGCGCACCCTATCATATAACGTAAGCAGAAACGACAAACTATTCAATTATCGGTGGTTTGTTTACATGGGAGTTATGTGAGTTCAAATTCAACAGTTGAGCACCCGTTGTACTCGTTCTCATAAAACTGACGAAGTAAACAAACCACCAAGAATTGTCAAACACGAACTTCATTCATTCGTGTTGTCATCATGTAGAACTCAATTAACGAGAGAACAACAACGAAAAAACTAATCAAAGTAGATCCTGTCACAATATAAGCAATTATAATGATCGTTTTATATGATTTACCAGTATTTGAAAACCGTTACCTAGATATTTAGTGAAATGCATATAAATTTTATATATATATATATATATATATATATATATATATATATATATATATATATATATATATATATATATATATATATATATATATATATATATATATATATATATATATATATATATATATATATATATATATATATATATATATATATATATATATATATATATATATATATATATATATATATATATATATATATATATATATATATATATATATATATATATATATATATATATATATATATATATATATATATATATATATATATATATTTATATATATGTATATATCAGCCCCGTGAAAACTGTTTGTTGCCTGAAGCTGCCACCAAATGCCAGTAGCGCTAGCTACGTTTCAAATGTTCAAGGTCTGTTCACATGAACTGTTTAAAATTTGGGATCAAAACAAGTAATTAGTAACAATATATGAGAATTCACGCTTTCTCTTGCATCGCTTCTTCTCCACAAAATTCGAACGCTTTTATAACCTGAGTACCAATTAAGCACATCAAAATGAAATTTGTTTGCATTCGAAAAGTTTCAGGTCGAGTTAACAACATTGGCTCGTAGCAATGTGAACGTTGCTTAAAGCGCGTTCGCTGTCATTTTTGACAACTAGCCAAGCCAGAAAGCCAGCTTATGTTGGCTTCACTCATTTTTCAAAGAAACGTCAAAACATTCACCCTCTTGATATATATATATATATATATATATATATATATATATATATATATATATATATATATATATATATATATATATATATATATATATATATATATATATATATATGTATATATATATATATATATATATATATATATATATATATATATATATATATATATATATATATATATATATATATATATATATATATATATATATATATATATATATATATATATATATTTATTCCATGTTATGCTCCATTAAACCTTTAATATATAATACTTTTCAATATTTCTTTCCGTATTAAGACCATTTTATGGGCCAAAAATTCGACGATCAATCATAAATCATAAATACGGGAACATAGAATTGATGTGTTGAACAAGCGTTGTCAATTATATTACATTACGAAGAGTTAGTTTTCACCGAATGTATTTAATTAGAACTGAATTTGTTCGAGCGCAATCGTGTGGAAACTCAATTCGACGTAATGCAGAATATAAAATAATACCTTGATAACTGACATCCACGTCTAGAAAGATGCCCTCAATTGCGACAGACACACGCATGATGTGGTTAGCGCTTCTATCCGCATTCGTATTGATATCGATACCTGCGACCAACTGAGAACTCCTATCCGCTTCAGTGCCGGAACCAGAAACATCAGTCTCTCTCGCAAGCTTTTTCCGTTGCCGATACTGCCTCATGCGTTCAGCATCGGACACTGCATTCCTTGGCGGTTCTTCCGCGTTCACTTCCACTTTTTCGCGCTTTCTTTTGTTGCACGTCGCAACGTATTTGTCTCGCATGTGCTTAGACATCTTTCAAAATCAATTTTTTTACACTCGATTCAAATAGTACGACAGCTTTTATAGCTTCCGAGCCACAAGAGAAGCATATCGAGAAGCTTAAAGAAGGATGGACTTTCATTGTACTGTGGTCGAGTATAAAAGACACAACTCAGCATTTTTGTTACCATCAGTCTGTTTGCATCATCGCAAGGCTTCGCACATGATATGAGCCGCTTTTCGAATGCCGTTTCGGAGGGAATGAAACCCGTTACAAAGTATACCAGCTCGCAATAATTTTTGGTATTGATCCAAAATCATATCGGGTTTTGTCAGTGCTAGCAAATTGATTCCTAGAGTTAAATTAAATTTTCTTACATAACAATTATGTATTCGTCCTAATGAGGACGGTTTGCAAATAACTGGTGATGCAGGACGAGAATTCTTTGAAACGATTCAAGCCTTGCCGCCGATTCGCTTCTGCTGCGTACACACATACGAACATTCCCCGTTCGCAGCTTATGTCGAATGAGATTGCCACATTCACTGATTTTCTAGGACTTGCAAAAACCTACGGGTTTGTAGATTAATTTGATAAACATTTGCTTATATGAATCACTGGTACATGTACAGCAAACTTGACGCAAACTCAATGCAAGTTATTAAAAGGAACTTTCTAATTCAATTCTTTTTACATTATGTTTTCATCCTAAAAAGAACGGTTTGCAGATAATTATGTTTGGTGATACCAGACGAGAATCCTTTCTAAAGATTCGAACCTTGCCCGAATTCGCTTCTGCTGCGTACATACACGAATGTTCCCCTTTCGCAGCTCACATCGAATGAGCATTGTATATCGCAATGCGATCTCTTTTATAAACTTCTTAGTGCAGATAGTAGTCCATCCCTTTGTGCGACAAATGGTAATATTTTCATCATTCTCTTTGGCGTGGCTTTCGCTTAGTAGCAGGGTTGCCACATTCACTAATGTTCTAGAAAGATTTGCATTGTAGATTAATTCGATAAACATTGGTTTATTACATATATATCATTGATAAAGTACAGCAGACTTGACAGGCGCAAACTCAATCCAAGTTATTAAAAGGAACTTTCTAATTCAATTCTTTTTCCATTATGTTTTCATCCTAAAAAGAACGGTTTTCAGATAACTATGTTTGGTGATACCAGACGAGAAACCTTTCTAAAGATTCGAACCTTGCCCGAATTCGCTTCTGCTGCGTACATACACGAATGTTCCCCTTTCGCAGCACACATCGAATGAGCATTGTATATCGCAATGCGATCTCTTTTATAAATTTCTTAGTGCAGATGGTAGTCCATCCCTTTGTGCGACAAATGAAAATATTTTCATCATTCTTTTTGGCGTGGCATTCGCTTAGTAGCAGGGTTTCCACATTCACTAATGTTCTAGAAAGATTTGCAAAAACCACCATTCAAAGCACGGCTAATTAATGCTTTTACAATATCATTTCTATCAAAATTTACGGTAAAATCTACGGAATCTACTACACAATTGTTTTAATTATTTCCCAACAAATCGCGCAAAAATCTGTTCCGTACAGCACAGCGCAAATAATTGACGTTGGAAAACAAATCGGCAACTTCAGCTGCCAAACACTTAGAAACGATCGAAGCATTTTTCCGTTAATATCACTTTTCTGACTCAAATTTTTGCAAATTTTTTATTGGTTTTATCGCACATTTTTCGGATATTATTATAGAAAATAACTAACCCGATAAGAGGGAAGTTATTTTCCAAAGCACGAAATGGAAATTTCAATTGTAATTCTTCTGAGAACGATTTTGTGGTCCTAATAAGGATCGTTTGTTGTGAATATTATTTCGCCGTTTCCCGCTCGGCATGATGATTATTCGCTTGGCATGGATAGCGCACAGATTGGTATCTTCCAACAAACTAACCAGGCAGGCCTCGCTGGCTTCTTAGAGGGCCATTACGGCTGAGCTCCGGAAGAGTAGGTTTTGAAATGCTGTGCAATCTCACAGACCAGGCACTGGAAGAGCAGCTTGCGAATTAGTAACTCTGTCCACTTCTAAAAGCGATGAATTTCACGCAGGGCGACGACAGTTCTTGGTTGGCAGCGATAAGGCAGTAGCTATGATTTGATTGGTGGTCAAAATGCAGCTTCTCGTTGAGCAGCACACGTACGTGTGTTCTGCTCTGTGGTTTAGACACGTCTGGCTTTAAGAAAAACTGTGACACCCATATTTATAGGTTCTAGCATTAATGTTGATTCGCATTAAAAGTAGTTTTTGAACTTTTTAAACAAGTTTTACATAGCAAACAAGGTATCAATAGCAAGCGTTGAACGTTTTCCTTTCGATTTATGAAACAAAATTAGCAATTCCTTTAGTAGGAGAAAAGTTATTAGAGTTCAAAGTGTACGTAACGCATCCGTTTTGAAAATTTTGAAATGATACCCAGTATAGTAAAGAAAGACGTAAGTCCTACGTCAAAAGCCGTTGCTGCAAAATGTGTTGTTCTTATCCACCCGCGTATATTGGGCGTGAGAAGGATCCGGTCTATCCTGGACGCAGAGTCGGATCTGATAAATGAGAATTCGACATGTTGACGGTGTATGAGTTCCCAGCTGTCGTCAACTCCTGAAGCAGACATGAATCTTTTTAGCATTGGACTGTGTGCATTTGATCCGGTTGCGTCTTTTTGATTCACTACAGAGTTGAAATCGCCCCCGACGATTGCAGTATTCGTAGCATTGTAAAAATAATATGGTAGTATGTTGTTGTAAAAATTTTCTCGAGCGTTTCGATTTTGTGTCCCCGACGGTGCGTAAACGTTGATGAATGTAACGTCATTTATCCGTGCGCTGATTATTCTTGAGTCCATGCTTCTATCAATGTGAGTTAGGGGAAAAAAACTTCGCGCTGCAATCGCTGTTCCTCTTCTATGCTCGTCCACATTGTACTCAATGCTAAACCCTGGTATGCTAAGGTTTGTCGTTGCCACCTCTTGCAGGAAGATTATATCTAGTTCAGCAGACCGGATGAAAGAATTCAGGACGTCGAGCTTTGTTCCATTTGTCACTGCGTTCATGTTGATTATAGCAATCTTGTAGCTCATCATATCAGCCATTTCATCGTTGAGAAGTCGGTTCTTTGACATGTTTGCGCCACCAGCTGAGCGTTGTCGCGATAGTGGCGGGAACACGAGGACCAAAGCAGCGGTTAGGGCAGGTGGCAGTAGTAGCGAGAGCTGAGAATGTTGAAATATTGCTGAGGATGGCAGTATCATATGTTGCTTCGGCGGGACATATACTGTCCAGAATGCTTACCGAGGAAGCTGAAAACGCGGCTGGCATATTCGTTTTATGTAGAGTTTCATCACAGCTGGCGGCTGCATGCAGATACAACGTAAGGTTTCCCCGACAGGGCGGGCAGATGGGTGCTGCTGCGGTGATGCTGGGAGCTAGGAGAGATGAAAACAGGGATTTCGCATCCAATTGGTTGCTGCAATGTTGAGACGAAGAGCTTCTCAGAATTTGTCTGACGCCGGATAGTTTATGCGTGTTGAGTGCAATTGCAACGAAGTTATACTGCTTGCTCCACTTGTTTATATTTCGCCGACACGACGAATAGTAGCAGGGCTCAGCGGCAGCGGGGGAAAACTGGGAACCGTGAAAACTTGCTGAGAGTGGCAGTATCGAAACTTGCTTCGGCGTGACATATACTGTTCAAAATGCTTACCGAGGAAGCTGGAAACGGTGCTGACATATTCGTTTTCTGCATTGTTCCGTCAAGGAAAGCGGACGCTTGCAGAGACGTCGAATGGTTGCCCTGAGATGACAAAAAGTGGTGAGACTCAGCGCCTACGGAGTGGTGATACGCGTAGCTGGTCGAAATAGCATAATAGACGGCGGGCGCTTGAAGAAACACTAGTACGTTGGTGGATGTGAACGCCGGAGCTAAACATGGCACGGTGCAAGTATTTTTATTTTGTCAGCTGGACGAGTAGTTGCTAGACGCAACAGCGGCGGCGAAAGCCCGGGCAGAATTTTTTTCTGCTTGTAGTTGTAGTTTGTTTCTACGGTGGCGGACCGGATGGCAGGTCAACTTTTCAGCAAGGATGGTACATATTTGCAGAAATATTTTGTTGATGCGTAGACGCGGCCAGTAGTTATTAGATGAAGCAGCAGTATCATCTAATTTCATTGCGATTTTGTGTCTGTTTCGGTGACGGGGCAAGTGGATGTAGCTTGCAAACACATCAGCGGCTGGGAATGTTTGAAATTGATTGAGGACGGCAGTATCGTGTTTCACTTCGGCGGGACATATACTGCTCAAAAATCTTACCGAGAAAAGTGGTAACAGTTCTTCCAGGCGAATTTGTTTCATGTTGTGTCGAAGCTGTAGCCTGTTGCAACTCCTTTTTGACTGGGACTGCTGCTTTACTATATGTGCCAATTGCGGTAGGGTGCTGCAGTGGCTTATTGTTGCTGGAAAGACGACGTTGGGTGACCCCGGGTGCTGCAGCGGCAGCGCGAGCGGGGCTGAAAGCTAGTAAATGGGTTTTTTTGTTGTTGCTATGACGAGACTGGCTTGGGCTGGATGGCCTGCTTATTGTTTGTTGCGTGAAGACGAACGAGTTAGATGTGGCTCTAGCCGTCTGTCAGGCCGGGACAGTCTTTTTCCGTTATTTTTACTCTCATTGTCAAGCGGAGATGCCGATCTTTTTGAGGTTACTGTGCTGGTTTTATTTTTATCTATAATAGAATTGCTGTTTTCTTCTGAAAAGCCGGCAAATGGACTAGTAATGTTTTCGATTTGAGAATAATTTGCAGCTTGGAAGGTATTGATTGTCTCTGTTTCTTGCTGACCTCTGTCGTCGGGTGTATTCTGAGATGACTGGACTATTATTGCGGTATCACCTCCAGCCAGGGAGATATTTGACCCGTGGTGAGGTACACCCTTTTTCAATCCAGTGGAGCTAGTGTTATTTGGTTGATGGAATGGTTGCTGAGCAATTGTCCGACTATCACTGTTTTTTACGATTTCGGCCAGGGTTAAGCGACCACTGACACTCGGCTTCATGGATTTTGCGTATTCAGAGCACTTCTGGGCATAGTGCACTCGCCGGTTGCAATGTTTGCAAGTAGCGATTTGACCTTTGTAGGTGATGAGGGTCATGGTCGTATCCACCATCACATACGATGGTATGGGCTTCGTAAGTTTCATTCGTAATATTCTTACTCCGTTAGGAACACCCGGAAAGAAATCTTTCCATACTTCGTCACGGATTGAGAGGATTTCACCATACTCACGCATGCGGTATGCTAGTTGTCGGTTACTTTTACTCGGGCGGAGGTCGTGTACTCTAACCTCAATAGATCCATCTTCCATTGACAAGGGAATGCTGTAGGATTTTCCGTCGTGTTCTAGCTGGTGTTTCATGTTATGTTCCTGTACTATGTCCTGTGCTGTTTGAACCGAGTCAGTGCCCACAAAAACACGTCCGTTGCTGACTTGCAGGTGCTGTAACTTTGTTGCTTCGATAGCAAGATTTTTTGAAATGAATTCGGCGATTGCGGGAAGGTTCAGTTTGGTCGGTACAACTTTAAAGTTAATGACAAATGTTTTGTCCACCGTTATTGCCATTTTGGCAGATGCTGGTTCCGAATCTCGGAATGTAACTAGTTATAGTATAACGGACTAAGTCCGCGAATTTTATTATAAAAAAAACAATCCAAATACTGTCAACTGCCGATTGACACATCCGCTGAATAAAGGGTATCAGGGGTTGTGTCCCAGCCACAGACGTCAAGCATTGCTCTTCTTTCGACGTCGAACCGATGACATACGAACAGTATGTGTTCGGCTGTTTCGTCTACACCTGGGCAGTCCGGGCAGACTGGGACCTCCGCGTGCCCGAACCTGTGGAGGTACTGTCGGAAACAGCCATGGCCTGACAGGAATTGTGTCAGGTGGAAGTGAACTACCCCATGGGGTCTTCCCACCCAGCTCGATATGCTAGGTATCAGCCGGTGGGTCCACCTACCTTTCGAGGAGTTGTCCCACTCACGCTGCCATCTGGCGACCGAGGTCACCCTGGTGCGCTCGAGGGCTCCCCTATTTCCACGTAGCTCGAAGCACTCCTCATCTTCCCGAATGACCAGCCCGACTGGCATCATGCTCGCTATCACGCAGGATGCATCGTGTGATACACTATATCACTGAGTTGAGAGCGTCCACTGTGGACTTACCCTTCCGAAAGCCAAACTGGTTGCTTGACAGACCGTCCGTACCTTCCGCGTACGGGGTTATCCTGTTGAGGATGATCCTCTCAAGCAGTTTGCCAGTCGTGTCGATCAGACAGATTGGTCTGTACGCCGATGGGTCGCCTGGCGGCTTCCCGGGCTTCGGCAACAGCACCAATTTCTGCCTTTTCCATCTATCGGGGAAACGGCACTCGTCAAGGCATCTCTGCATAGCTAGCCTGAACATGTTCGGGTTCGCTATGATCGCTGCCTTGAGAGCGTTGTTTAGAACTCCATCCGGCCCTGGAGCTTTGTTCATTGCTAGGGATTTAGCCACTGCGAGTAGTTCTTCATTCGTCACTGGAGCCACCATTTCGGCCGTGCCCGCACTGTCTCGTAGTGCGGGTGGCCAGGGGCTTGTGGCTCGACACGGGAAGAGTACTTCGATAATCGTTGCCAACCGGTCCGGAGACCGTTCTGGGGGTGAGGAGCCCCCTTTGGTCTTGGCCATCACAATCCTGTAGGCGTCACCCCACGGATTCGCGTTGGCACTCTCACACAGGTTGTCGAACCACGCTCTCTTGCTGCTTTTAATGGCCTTGTTAAGGGCCAATTTCGCAACTCGAAACACTTCACGGCGGCTCTCTCTTGCATCCTCGGTGCGAGCTCTTTGCATCCTACGTCTAGCTCTGAGGCAGGCTGACCGTAGAGCTGCAATCTCGGTACTCAACCAGTATACCGGGCATCTGCCGTTTCTTGGCAGTGTTTTTTCGGCATAGTGGCGTCGCACGCGCGTGATAGAACAGCTACCAGCGCATCCCCGCTTAGACTGTCGGTGTTGGCCTCCAGTCCCAGGGCCGCGGTGAAAGCTTCGCTGTCGAAGTGATTGGACTTCCACCCGCGTACCTGACAGGGATCTCCCGCCCTCGGATGCTGCACACCATAGTTGATCCTAAAGCGGATTGCTAAATGATCGCTATGGGTGTAGCCTTCGTCTACCTTCCATTCCATGCCTGGAGCCAGACTCGGGTTGGCAAATGTTACGTCAATCCACGCCTCCACCCCGTTTCTACGGAATGTACTAGCGGAGCCATTATTAGCTAGCACAGTATCGAGTTTCGCAAGCGCCTCCATTAGCGCTTGACCCCTGCTATTTGTACAGCGGCTGCCCCACTCCACTGCCCAAGCGTTAAAGTCTCCCGCTATGACAAACGGTTTCCGGCCCACTAGGTCTGACGAGAGCCTGTCGATCATCTGGTTGAACTGTTCTATTGGCCACCTTGGTGGAGCGTAGCAGCTGCAATAGAACACACCATTGATCTTGGCAATCGCAACACCCTCGGCGGAGGAGTGTATTACCTCTTGAACCGGGAACCGTCCCGTTGTACAGATTGCCACCATTCCAGACCCGTCCGACACCCAATTGCCGTTGCCGGCAGGGATGCGGTACGGGTCTGATAAGAGGGCGACATCTGTCCTCGACTCCAAGACCAACTGCCACAGCAGCTGTTGGGCTGCTGCACAATGGTTAAGATTTAGCTGTGTGACGTTCACGACTTCTTCTTATTTGCCTCACCAAAGGGACACGAAGGTCCGCCCATAGCGTGTTTATGGGCTTGCTTCTTAGCGGTGCAGATAAGGCACTTGTACGCCTTAGTGCCGCCCCGCTCCTTATGCCCCTCCTCGCCGCAGCGACGACATAGTTTGCTCCTGTCTATGTTCTTGCACTCGTAGGCTTTCTGGCTGGACTCAAGGCACCGATAGCACCTATCCACTGAAGGCGGCTGGGGTATGCTAATAGGGCATACCGACCAGCCGATCTTCAGCTTCCCTTTCTCGGTTACCTTTTTGGCATCCGCCTTCAGTAGCCTGAGGTAGGCTACTTGGGTGCCAGAGGGTCCATCTCTAAATCGCACAGAGGCCCGCTCGATTGTGACATCGCATTGTTCCTTAACGGCTGTGACGACATCTTCTGCGGTCGTGAACTCGTCCAGATGCTTGCACTGGAGAGTCATTTCCGCCCCTAGCGACCTGACTTGGGCGCCTTCACCAAGGACCTCTTGGTCCAAGGCCTTGTATACCGCACTAGATTGTGCGCGTCGCTTCAGCACCAGAAGCATTTCTCCCGTGTTGGTGCGTCTCACGCTACGCACATCTTGCCCAAGGGCCGAAAGGCTTTCGGCCGCCTTCATCGACTTTAGGACATCGGCGTATTTGTCCTTGTCGGTTTTTAACCTCAAGGCCTCGTCTCTGTCCTTGGCCTTCTTCGCGGGCCGCGGTACCTCCGGTGTCGGTGCCGGCTTCTTCTTGGTGACCAGCGTCCAGGGGTTTGGGCCCCCCTGTCCCGGTCGCCCCGGGTTGCTGGTACCAACGCTCTGCTCAGCGAGGTCACTCTCGCCCTCGCTTACCTCGGCCAGACGGCGTTTGGCCTTAACGGTTGCACGCCGTGTGGTGTCGGTTTTTGCACCCTCGCCTGGCGACTTCCTAGGGCGCTTCGCGTTCGACGCCGTCTTACGATTGCCCTTGCCCTTGCCTTTTCCCTTCGAGGGGAACACGGCCGCCGCTTCGAGCGACGTGGCTGCTTCATAGAAGGTGAAGGCCACTGTCTGAGTGCCTGTATCGACCTTCTCTCTTCCCTCCCTCTTGGAGGCCACTGTATGGGTTTCTCTGTCGGACTTCTCCTGACATTCCACCCTTTTGGCATAAGCCTGCTGTTTCTGTCTTGCGACACGAACAGTTTTCCGGAGTTCCAGGAGACTCTGTTTTAACTCCTTGCTTATGTTTTGCTTTGCGCTAGTGTACTCGATTATTGAATCGAGCTGCTCCACCACTTTGCGCATCGCGGATAGTGGCCCGTCCAGTGCGTTGGTAGGGCTATTTCCTACCACTACTGGGGGGTTACTGGTGCTATCAGATGCAGCACTCGTCGCTCCACTACTCTCCCCACGGGGGGAGACCTTGCCAAACCACCTCTAGCAAAGGGGTTTGGCACCTCCGTTTGTTTGTTTTTGTATTTTGTTGACTCCATGTTTGATCCCACGAGTAGCGCGAGAATAAATGTCCGCCACGCCAGAGCTCCGCATTAACGTGGTAAGGGACGCTTACTGTGGGGGTTGCCCAGGTACTCCACAGACTCCGTTAACGATCGAGCATCTTTTTCACCCCCTCGATCACTCATCCCTCGGCACGGGTCGCTTCACGCCTTGGAATTGGGGTTATGACCTATCTTGCTTTACGTGGTGACCTCGGCCCAGATCATCACAACCATCCTCCTTTACCAGGGATTGGGACCTGTAGCTCTGGTTCTCAATAGTTCCATGTACGTATATTATTACAGACATGCCACTATTGAGATCCGTCATTCGCTAGCGGAGTCCGTATTAGCGATATATAACTTCAAGATTGCAATATGCTGTACTAGAAGCTAGCGAACACAGTCACCGCCACCAGGGTGCGGATACTTGTAGTATGATAGGTAAACTTTTCATTATGGAAGCTTTTCTATAGATGAGCTTTTTAGTAAGTGGAATATATTTCTACTCAATTAATATTAAAATCAATTTCTCAGCACCCGGCCTTTTCCTGGAATAACCAACTATACCAGGAGATAGCTAAAAGTATGTGCAATCGACTAGACGATATCCGGTTACTGGACAATTTTTGTGGCTCACTCAAAATTAAAAATATTTGAGCCAATATCATTCAGTATGACAAGCAAACTTTTTGGTAAGGAAGCTTTTTGGTAGATGAGCTTTTTGGTAGATAAATTATATTTCTACTAATAAATTAATTTCTCAGCACCCGGACTTTTCCTGGAATAACCAACTATACCAGGAGATAGCTAAAAGTATGTGCAATCGACTAGACGATATCCGGTTACTGGTCAATTTTTGTGGCTCACTCAAAATTAAAAATATTTGAGCCAATATCATTCAGTATGACAAGCAAACTTTTTGGTAAGGAAGCTTTTTGGTAGATGAGCTTTTTGGTAGATAAATTATATTTCTACTAATAAATTAATTTCTCAACACCCGGGCTTTTCCTGGAATAACCAACTATACCAGGAGATAGCTAAAAGTATGCGCAATCGACTAGACGATATCCGGTTACTGGACAATTTTTGTGGCTCACTCAAAATTAAAAATATTTGAGCCAATATCATTCAGTATGACAAGCAAACTTTTTGGTAGATGAGTTTTTGGTAGATGAGCTTTTTGGTAGATAAATTATATTTCAACTAATACATTAATTTCTCAGCACCCGGGCTTTTCCTGGAATAACTAACTATACCAGGAGATAGCTAAAAGTATGTGCAATCGCAAATTTTTCTACACCTATCTAGACCAACAGAATCGTTCACAAAAGCTAAAACAAACAAAATTTACGAGAAAAAGTGAACGATCATAAGGAACAGTGGTGAGCATTATGTTACATAAACAATGCACTCTACGGAGAGAGTACGTACAAATAGGTATATTTTCACCCAGTGCTAAATTGTTACCCTGACGGGTTACACATGTGAGTAATTTGCTGCACAACCAATGGAAGAATGATTTTTATAAAATTGATTGACAGCCCATCGATCCCAATCGCGTTTGATTTGATATCGCATATAGCGTTGACTACTTCCCAACACTGCACAGCTCGAAAAGAGAAACTGTATGGTGAATTTGGAGATGTTCTTCGTGGACTGCTGTACTGCTCATCGCTGATGTAGCTCGAAAGGAACATGCGATTTACTTCATCTGGGTGGAAACCACAAGCGGCTTGCGAATCGCCTTTACCCACTCCGATCGATTTAAGGCGTTTCCAAAGGACTTTAGGTGGGATTCGGCTATCCAGGAAATGCTTCATATAGTGTGCATTAGCGTTTGATATTATGGTATTAGTTCTATTTCGTAGAACGTTATACCGCTGGCGTGCTTGGTCCTTGAAATCTCTTGGTGCTTTACGCCAGTCTCTATAAGCCAAATCACGTTCCACCAAAGCTTTACGAATTTCGCAACTGAACCACACATTGGAAGATATGCGGCTTTTAGTCGTACGAAGTGGAATATATTCATCATGAATTTGCTTTATACTAGAGTTGAAAAAGCTAACCTGCTCACTCGGGTCTTGGATGTTATAGAAAGAATCCCAATTAACGGAAAGAATTGCGTTCCGCAAAGCTTGTACATCGAAGTTGACGTAGTCCCGGTACTCGTGAACTCTGGTAACTGGGTTGGCGTCAAAATCCAGCGAAGCGAAGATGAGATCATGTTGCGAGAGTCCAGGAAAGCCAACTTGGTTGAAACGAAGTAATTTATCATTACAACTGGTAATTAATAAGTCCAACTGCGAGCAGCCGCTATGATGAAAGAATGTTGGCTCGACACCAACTGAAGTCATACCGAATATTCTCAGCCAGAGCTGCAAATTTTCACCAGGTTGTTTTGAACTTGAAGGAAGAACAAATCTCAAATCATACCCTACTATGTTCGCCGTTTTTCGTTTGCATCATTCATTCAAACAGCCGAGCTGCTCAATCATTTTTCATTCATTTTCGATTTCATTGACCCTATGAATATCTCTGTACTGGGATATTGACGAGGTTTTTCAAGCAAAACAACTCTGAACATATTTCTTACTGTTCATGTAAGCCTGGAAACGCAAAATATGTCAACATTTAACCTAAACTGGCCTCTACAGAGCAGATGACAACTTTGGTTGGTGAATGAAAAAGCATCAATTTGAAATGAAGACGTACGGTTTGGTTATGAAAATCCCGCCAACTTGAAAGTGAATGATTAAGGGAGGCTTTGGATTTGAATCATGGGGTTGGGTTTGATTGAGCTGAAAGTTGGCATTTCAAAATGAAAATTTGCACCACTGTTCTCAGCACAGATTCGAATTGCGTACGTTTTCTACTCGAAAAGTTAGTATTAAAATCTCCAATGAGCACGATGTTGTTATAGCGCGAGGAAAAATGCATTAGTTTGTCTTCAAGAAAGCGCGAGCAATCATTCTCTGGAGGATTGTAAACGACCACGACCAAAACCTTTTCACCGCCCACACGAAGTTCTACTGCCAAGCACTCGGTTTTGTCCTCTGACTCAGATGATAACTCTGTTTTGAAAATCGTAGTACAGATTAAGCGTTCCTTGACGTAAATAACGATTCCACCACCACGTCGATAACAACGCGCGTTACGGAGAACTGCATACCCTGGGATGCTAATACTGCGGTTGCTATTTCGCGTAGAAAGCCAAGACTCAGTGAAGCACGCTACTGTTGGCACAGAGTGTCGAAGAAGATCTCTCACTTCATCCAGTTTTGTTGATTTTCTCGCACACAAACTTTGAGCATTCCCGTGGCAAATATTCAACTTGCCCGAAGAGAAAACAGCTTCCATCACTGCACTGGGAATAATCGTTGAGGTGTGGTTATTTAACGGAGGCATCAGGTAAAATAGGGGAAGCAGTTTTTAGAGGGATGATAATAAATTACGGACATTTTTTCACACAATTCCTCACAAATATAAAAACTTCAAATTAAAACATTTTGACAAATTACGATTAGTGGACGATAACATATAGTAGCTAATAATATTGACTAATCTGCTCCTCGGTATGTATGACTGCAGGTTGCTGATCTGAAGAACGTTTCACGAAGACGGTTCCCAGCTTGGTGTATACGGATAATTTCCCATCCTTCTTCAGCCGCAGAGCTGCTGCCTTTAACTTGCGTGTGGAGACAGTCAAATTCTCATTAACGTAGATTCGTCTAGATGAGTTGAAGCCAAGGTGACACAGTTGTAGATCTCGTTTCTTTAGGTAGCAGCTGTAGAAATCATCACGGTTATTTTTCAGCGCAAACTGCACGACTATCAGGCCGTCTTTCTGAATACCCGCTTTTAATCGCCTGATGTCGACTGTTGGGACACAGTTTTCGTTCATACCGACATGTTTCCATATAGACATTGTGGTAACTATCTAAACGATACACACACACTCTCATATTCCACCAATCGCCACACCTGAAATATACATATCATTGATACGAGTAATGAATAAAATATACAACTTGAGCTCGCGTGCGTTTATTCGATTCTTTCACATTATTACAAATTGGCATACGAGGACGGGATAAAAACATTGTTTTTTACTGTTTGGCTTGATCAATGGTCGATCTATATGATATAAATAAAGGTAAGTAGTTGATTTCTGAAAAACTTGAAAAATGAAAACGAAAAAAAAAAGTTTTTCTAGAGCGTCTCTGTCACAGTCGGTGTAAGCCGGAAATACGAAGAAGCCCGAGTAATGCGTAGTACGAAGTAGTGCTAAAGCAACGAAGAAAAAAAGGGCCCGATAAAGCCAAATTAGAGGCGCGATACAGCCTATGAATTGCGAAGAGGCGCGATAAAGCCGATGGTTTGAGTTGAACCTTAGTTGGGACAAAAGACAGAGAACCTGTTTGAAATTGAAATCGACTGTCACAAGATGGACCACAGCAAATTGATTTCGAATTTACCTTCTTTTTCAATTATCGAGGTCCCTCTGGTGGAGCGCCGAAATAAATGGTACACTTGGAAGCGTGGCTTCGAGATTTGCCTTCGGGCAGCTAAAGTTACGGAGGGTTCCGAGAAAAAGACCTTTTGCTCGCCCAAGGAGGTTTCGAGCTACAGGAAATTTTCTTTAATATTCCTGGTGCCGATGTTGTCGAGGATACAGAACGAAACATCGATCCGTACGTAGTTGCAATCAATAAGCTCGATGATTATTTTGCGCCCCAGCGGCATGCAGCTCACGAAAGGTACATCTTCTGGGCCATGAAGCCAGAGTCAGGAGAGCCTTTAGAAAAATTTATGATGCGGACACAAATGTATGCAAGTAAATGCAGTTTTGGAAGCACAGCTGTTGAGAGTGCGGGGATTGCAGTGATAGACAAAATGCTCCAGTTTGTCCCACTTCATCTACGTGAGCGGTTGCTCCAGGAATCGGAATTAACATTAGATGAGGTAATTAAACAGATTAATGCTTATCAAACGACCCGCTCTGCCAGCGATCAAATTGGCGGCCAAAGTGTGCGCCAAGAATATCATGCTCCAGAAAACGTACAAAGTGTTCGGATAAATTGTAATCGATGTGGGATGACGCACGATACGGATAGCGTTTGTCCGGCATTCAATAAGACATGCATGAATTGCGGAAGGCGCGGGCACTTTCAAGCGGTATGTTTTAAAAGAAACGTAGGCGTTGTACGAACACATGTAAAATCAGCTCAAAGTTTTGGAAAAAGAACCCGCATGCAAACATTTCCGTCTCCCGGGAACTCTAAGATAAGACACACGAACGATAAGCGAGCGTATGTTTCACGACGGTTGCATGCTATTGGTGATGCAGAGGGCGATGGAATGGATATCGAGTTGGTTGAGACGGTATCTTCAGCGTAAGATTCAGAAGAATTAGTGTGGGCCAAAGTTGGCGGTATTTTGATTGAGATGCAGATTGATTCTGGTGTTCAATCAAATATAATTGATGATATAACGTGGGAGGCGATGATTCAAAACGGAGTACAAATCATTGGAGCAATCAGAAAAGCGGATAGAAAGTTTAGAGCTTACGCACAGAAAGATTGTCTTACTGTAGTTACCATGTTCGACGCTGAAATTACAATCGATGACGGAGGGAATACTTTGCAAACAATCGCTTCTTTCTATGTAGTGAAGAATG
Source organism: Topomyia yanbarensis (assembly GCF_030247195.1). Taxonomy (NCBI): domain Eukaryota; kingdom Metazoa; phylum Arthropoda; class Insecta; order Diptera; family Culicidae; genus Topomyia; species Topomyia yanbarensis. Next base: position 80,967,956 of record NC_080670.1, read on the forward strand.
GACCTCAGCCGTTATTAGGAAATCGCACGGCAAAACAACTTGGAGTGTTGATAGTTGGACTTCCGAGCCAGCACGAACCTGTGCGCAGAGTGAAGGTCATCAGACCATTTCCCTGTATCAAAGGTGTAAAAATACACATTCCAGTAGATAGGTCGGCGGTGCCGGTTGCACAACGTTTACGAAGACTACCATTTGCTACCCTAGAGCGTGTCGAGGAAAAATTAAATGAACTTCTGGCCAAAGATATAACTGAGCATGTCGCAGAACCCAGTCGTTGGGTATCGCCAATAGTTGTCGTAGTTAAGGACAGTGGAGACATTCGGCTGTGCATCGACATGAGGCAGGTCAACAAAGCGATCCAGCGTGAAACGCACCCTCTTCCTACCATTCAGGATATCCGATGGAAATTGAATGGAGCTAAATACTTCTCTCGGTTGGATATTAAAGATGCGTTTCATCAACTGGAACTAGATGAGGAGAGTAAGCCGTTAACAACTTTTATAACGCACAAAGGTAAGAGATTATTATGGTTTATCCTTTAAATATATGAAAAATGTCTGTACTGAGACGCTGTTTGTTTTGCTGAAGGTATGTTTCGATACAAGAGATTGGTTTTCGGAATTTCCTGCGCACCAGAAAAGTTTCAAAAGGTAATCGAGCAAATTCTTTCTGGCTGTAGTAACTGCATCAATTTTATTGATGATATCGTTGTGATGGGCAAAACGGAACAGGAACACGACGATGCGCTCAAGTGGGTTATGAATAAAATTCGGGACAGCGGTATCCTGCTTAATCAGTCGAAATGTGAATTCAAGTTAGCACAAATTGAATTCGTTGGACACCATTTCGATCAACACGGCATGACTCCGTCGAGAAGTAAGGTCGAGGCTATCCGAAGCTTTCGTCCACCGTGTAACAATGAAGAAGTTCGTAGTTTTTTAGGACTTGTAAACTATATCGGTGCTTTCATTCCAAACCTTGCTACGCTATCTTTTCCGTTGCGTGAGTTGACGAAAAACAAGGCTATTTTCAAATGGGGAGAGGAAGAACGAAAATCATTCGATAAGCTTATCTGTCTGATTAGTCAAGTTGATTATCTTTTTCATTTTGATCAGAAGCTCAAAACAAGATTGGTAGCCGATGCATCGCCTGTTGGACTTGGGGCTGTACTACTCCAATTCTTTGAGGGAAGCCCAAGGGTGATTTCGTACGCTAGTAAAAGTCTCACTGATACAGAACGCCGATATGCCCAGACAGAAAAAGAAGCATTGGCCCTAGTATGGGCAGTAGAACGTTTTCAAATCTATCTTTTGGGAATTCATTTCGAGCTAGAAACAGACCACAAACCTCTTGAAACGATATTTAGTTTCAATTCAACGCCTTGCCTTAGAATTGAACGATGGGTACTGAGACTTCAGCCTTATAATTACACAGTCGTTTATCGAAAAGGTAAATCCAACATCGCTGACCCATTATCTCGCCTCTCGCAATGCAAGGAAACTGAATCTTTTGACCCAGATTCTGATATTTATATTCGTAACGTATTAGAGTTGACAGCAATCGATCTAACCGAACTGGAAAGAGCCTCGTCCAATGACCCTGAGCTAATGGAGTTACGGGAGTATCTCAATCGGGGTGTATGGAATTACGCATCATGTGTTGTCAAACCGTACCATGCATTCCGAAATGAATTGGGAAAAGTAGGTGATCTTGTTGTTAGAGGGTCCAGACTAATTGTGCCTGAATGTTTGAGGTTACGAATGTTGCAATTAGGCCACGAAGGCCATCCAGGGCGTACTAAAATGCAACAAAGGTTAAGATATTCCTGTTGGTGGCCAGGTATGGATGAAGCCATAGTCCGCGTCGTAGACTCTTGTGAAGGGTGCCGTGTAACCAATGCAGAGAAGAAAACTACCGGAGGCACCATGGATTGACGTAGCTATTGATTTCCTCGGACCCTTGCCCTCCGGAGATTATCTCCTTGTGATAATCGATTATTTTAGTCGCTACAAGGAAGTAGAAGTTCTTCGGAAAATAACAGCTGGTGAGACCATTGACAGGCTTGAAAGTATTTTCGTTAGGCTAGGCTATCCGAAAACAATTACTCTTGACAACGGACGACAATTTGTAAGCAAGGAGTTCGAGGAGTATTGCAAACACCGCGGAATATTTTTGAACAAAATCACTCCTTATTGGCCACAAGAGAATGGTCTGGTTGAGCGACAGAATAGGTCGCTAGTTAAAAGGTTGAAGATCAGTCAAGCTCTCAAGCAAGATTGGAAACGGGATATTTTGACGTACCTGTCGATGTATTACTCAACGCCACACACTACTACTGGAAAAACTCCAACTGAATTGATGTATGGAAGGAATATTCGTACAAAAATTCCAACGTTGCAGGATTTCGGAACCATGGTACTGTGTACGGATTATAAAGATCGGGATCAAACGATGAAAGAACAGGGTAAAATTTCAGAAGATTTGCGGCGACATGCAAAACCTTCACAAATAGAAATCGGCGGGAAAGTTTTAATGAAAAATAATCTTCCGAAGAACAAGCTCACCCCAACGTTCGATCCAGCTACTATGACAGTTATTTCGAAGCATGGGCCAAGAGTTACAGTTCAAAATGATGAAACGGGAAGGGTATATGATAGGAATTCGAGTCATCTAAAATTGGTCACGCCGACTAATAACGGAAGCAATCAAGGTAATTTAGTGAATTAGTTTAATTTCTGTTCTTTTGTATATATTATTCAGATTTAGGAGTAGCACCTGGTGATTTTGGAACCAAAGAAACAGATGAACTCTCAGGAAAGCCAGCAGGAACGTGGGACGCTAATCAACAACCTGCGACAAACGAAGCAACAGTAGAAGATGCATCAATCACCAGAGGAAGATTCAGGCGGGAAATTAAGAAGCCTAGGCGCTATAATGATTGTCTAATGGATTATTAGTTTTGAACATTTTAAAGAAAGGGAAATGTGGTAACTATCTAAACGATACACACACACACACACTATCATATTCCACCAATCGCCACACCTGAAACATACATATCATTGATACGAGTAACGAATAAAATATACAACTTGAGCTCGCGTGCGTTTATTCGATTCTTTCACATTATTACAGACATGAAATGAGCCATTAGATTCTCGCCATTCAAATAGGGAATTGCACTCACGATCAACTCATTCCTATTCTCCAGGTTGCCGATTTCTTGTGAAAACTCCTCGATTTTTCCATTTAGTGAACACAAAGCTTCTTCGTTGCATTTGAACTTTGCAGCACACTCCGTTTTAAAACTACTAATATCACGCGAAACTGCATCCAATTTTTCGTCGAGCTCAGCTTTCACCGTGCCAATTTTCACACTGATATTAGCGTTCACCTCCGCAATCCGTGCTAGCGTTTGTTCAAAATGGGAGTTCATTACTTGCATTACGGCCTCCAATGTCAGTACCTGCGAGTTTTCATCAGCAGTATCATCTGATCGCACTCGTTTTGATACATTTGGTTTCGATGTGTTGCACGGCGGGGTCCGACGTAGAGATGACATTTTGGCACCAGAGGTTGTGCAACAACAAAAATAAATTACGGATGAATGAGTTGACACTTATCGTTTTCGCAGACTTATCGTTGCACTACTAATGTCTGCTGCCGGAGACAAGTTTTTTTGCACCAAATACTCAGCAATCATCCAAAAAATTTATTGGATAACACGTAAACGGTCGCGACTGTTACTGCGGAATCCACTCAGACGTATTTCGAGAATGACGAGGACGGTTTTACTCCACTATCGATAATTTGTTTACTCGCGCTTATTCGGGGCACATTAGGTACACTATATGCGCCTCTGCAACATACACTAGATCGAGAAGTTCTATTAATTCTAATAAAGGGTTGCTGTATTCCGAAGACATCGAAACATTTTATCCACGTGTGGTTCTTTATGAGATTAAACTTGGTATAAACTGGAATTGAACGATTATCATAATCACAATCACTCAACAGTAACGTAATTCAGTAACCTAGCCACAGAAGATATTCATGTTCTTACAAACAAGTTTATACTTGTGTAAATAATTGAACGAATATCCATTAAAACAGTAGCGAATCGATGCCATATCAGCATATATCTACTAACTTAGTGGTTGTTTTTTATTCTTTTTGTGATCAGCTATCAATTCAATCAAGTTCATTAACACACCTGGCAGTGATATACTAATCACTTTCAAATAAACTGTTATTTTTTACATAACTTTAACGCTCGAGATTGACGTTTTGCTTTTCTCAATAGAAAGGTATTGCAATTGCTCTGAAAACCGTGTGTGTGTACGCGAACACAATCTCACCAACTTTTCTCAGAGATGGCTGAACCGATTTTCACAAACTTAGTCCCAAATGAAAGGTGCAACGTTCCCATAGACTGCTATTGAATTTCTGATGGATCCGACTTCCTGTTCCGGAATTACAGGGTGATGAGTACGAACACGCAGAAAATGTCGATTTTAATAAATTCTGCAATGAATGTATACAGGTGAAAATTTTTCCAAAATATGATCACAACTGCTTCGATTTGTAGTATTAGGTCACTAACATCCATTCAAAGTCTATTTGGCCACATTGGCCACCATCATCGGTTCCGGAAGCCCCGGCGGAAGTATCTAAATTCAGAATAACAGTCACATCGGTTGCTGGGAGATGGCTAGACCGATTCAACTAAACTTGGTCTCAAATGGAAGGTATTGCGTCCACGAAAAATGACTATTTAATTTCATCCCGATCCGACATCCGGTTCTGGAGCTACAGGTTGTGGCGTGCGATCACATAGCAAATTGCGGCTCAAACCGATACTCCGATGAAAGCAAAAAAGGTAAAAATTTCGCTAAAATGTCTCTCAAACAACTTCAATTTGCTGCTCTAGGTCACCGACGGCCAACTAAACTTTCGTTGACTACATTGACCACCATAGACGGTTCCGGAAGTGCCCGGAAAAAGCGGCCATCTTTCAAAACTAGCAAATTCATATCAGTTTCTCGGAAATGGTTAGGCCGATTTTCACAAACTTAGTCCCAAATGATAGCTATATTATCCCCACAGATGTCCATAAAATTTCGCGCGGATCGCTCATATGGTTCCGGAAATATAGAATGAACCGTCCGGTCACATATGTAATTCCCATATAAGCCAGAACTAAAAAAAAAATTCAAAGGTTGAAGGTTTGATGCCAAACATCTTTAAAATGCATGAAACGTCGAGATTTTATGTTATTTTGAAAAAAAAATTACAAAAATTGACTTTGGGACTTTGCCGATTTCGCACCTTTTTTCAGTTCAATATTATCGTGGCTGTTTTTTCTTTTTCAAAATTTTAGAACTCGAATAATGATTTATTTTCCTGTATATAGTTGTCATGTGATGTATAATAATAAAATGTAATATATGCATTTAAAAGCTTTAAATGAATATAAACAACGCACACATTCTCGTTATTCATGATTGAGAAAGGCACAATTGCACCGCTAGGTGGATTAAAATAGGTTTTTCAGTTCAATATTACCGTGGCTGTTTTTTCTTTTACAAAATTTTAGAACTCGAATAATGATTTCTTTTCTTGTATATTTGTCATGTCATGTATAATAATAAAATGTAATATATGCATTTGAAAGCTTTTAATGAATATAAACAACGGAATCATTCTCGTGTTCATGATTGAGAAAGGCACAATTGCACCGCTAGGTGGATTAAAACAGGTTTTTCTGTTATACCTAACTAGAAACTACCCTCAGAATTTTTTTTAACTAATCGATTATTTCAATTAATCGATTATTTCTTGGCATTAATCGATTACGATTAATGACGATGAAAAAAATAATCGATTAGCTACTAACCGATTAATCGTAAAAATCGGACATCTAAATCCAACTACACCATCCAACGAATGACGAGAACTGATTCACACGCGTATCATTACATTAACGATGTTTAACTTTGAGTCACCAGGGTGCGGATACATGTGGCATACAGGTAAAATTTTAATAAAGAAGCTTTTTAGCAGACGAACTTTTTGGTAGGTAGCTATAGGATTTTTGGTAGGTGGAATATTTTTCTACTATTAATTAATATTAAAATTAATTTCTCGCCCCCCATGTCTGTGAACCAATATCATTCAGTATGACAAGTTAACTTTTTGGTAAGGAAGCTTTTTAGTAGATAAGCTTTTTGGTAGATTATATTTCTACTAAAAAATCAATTTCTCGCCACTAGGTCTTTACCTGGAATAAACAATGCACCAGGAGATAGCTAAAAGTATGGGCAATTGACTAAACAATATGTGGTTGTTAGTCATTTTGTGTTTCTTATGCAAAATTTAAAAACAGTTTATTTGCTCTATAATTATGGCAACTCCATTAGTTCCGATTCCCGCCACCAGGCTGTGAGCTTTATCTAGAAAGCGCTTTTAAGGTAGAAGTCTGTATTCAGTGAGCTTTTTAGTAGGGGAGCTTTTTAGTAGGTGAGCTTTTTGGTAGGTAAGTTCACAGAGTTTAGAAAAAGCGTATTCCAAAATGTGGATAAAGAAAACAATTATTAGAGAATAAATTTATCCCTAACTGGAAACTGTCAGCAAGGTACATAAATCTTATACATTTAACTGGAAGTCGTTGTTTTTTGTTTGTTTTATTGTTGTGTGAAGTGTGTAATCGGTAAATCATTTGTGCTTTTTGCCCGAGAAACGAATGGAAATCATTTTGGCCAATGAAAGTAAATAACCAAGCCTAACAATTCGAGAACATATGACATCTTGTTTCAAATTAATTAAGAACGTCAAGAATTCTAGAATTTTGTTTGGGAATATAAACGAAATATGTAGGATTTTCTACACAGTTAGCAAAATTGGTTTTGGATAGAATTTGTGCGCTTTTACCAGAATTGTGGCAGCAAACCGGTAGTGCCCGGTTTTAGAATGCTGCCAGGAATAGGGGCCATGCATAAATGACGTAGCATTTTAGGGGGTAGGGAGGGTATACCAAATTTGTGACGAGAGGGAGGGTAGGGTCAGAAGTTGTGCGACGTAGCATTAAGTTTAAAACCCATTGTTTAGAGAAAATTTAATGATCCTCCATTATTACCAAGAGAAATAAATTTAAATTCAAACAAGTTACTTTTGATGCGGTTTTTCATGAGGTAAATTTTACGATTCGCGGAATTACAAGTTCACAAAAATACGAAAAGATTTTGTATGCAGATTTAACTTGCTACATTAGTTAATGTTGCTAACTATTAGACTTAGTTTGGAAGCTGAATTAAATTTTCACTTCGGATTCAACCAAACAAAATTTAGTAATTAAGATGAACGTATGCTTTTTAGAATCATTGGCAGCTGCAGGATTGTGAACTGAGAGAACTTCTCTTTATGCTCCCCTTGACATATAAAATTCCAAACAAAACTATCAACACTATATTTGTGATGAAATGGGCTTATTTTGCACGCAATTTGCTGTTATAATGAAAATGTTGTTAAAAGTCGTCAAACATTTTGAAAGGACATGTATTTAAAACAATTGAAAAACGTAATTTTTTTTTTCATCCGGGCGCTTCGCATGGGACGAGGGGGAGAGTGTAGGTAAATACTACGTTATTTACGAGGGGGAGGTTAGAATTTTGTGACCAAATGATACGAGGGGGGAGGGAGGGGTCAAAAATCGCCGAAAAAAGCTACATCATTTCTGTACAATTACAATTATGTTCGACTCTTGCCAGAGCTTTATACGACTTTTGCAATAATTATGTCCAAAAGATGCGATGGTTTTGGTACGGATTCCTTCAGAATTCATTTCGCATATTACTTAGCTCCAGCCCGACAGAAAAATTATTAAACGGCGTCTACCGGAGGATTTCATGTTGGTTCGATCTCGAAGATTTTCGGAAATTTCAATATAAATGGAAGTGGCTCGGTTTTGAAAGTCATCTTGTATTTCTGAAAATCGATTTATTTTTCTTGGATTTTTTAGATCCAAAATGGAATCTATGTTTCTGTTAGGGTATGGTCAGTTTTTAATTTGAACAGCGAAATAAATTTGGTGATAGAAACGCTTAAATTGTTCATTTTTACAGCTACAGAAAATAATAGATGGGATGCGCCTTTTTTAACCCATTATGTCCTAGCGTATGAAATTTCATACGCAAAAACAACCCATTTCAGGATCATACTTGTTATACAATAAACTCGTTTCCAAACTTCTGGTTTTTTGTGAACGTTAATTAATACCCTATAGTTTAAAATGTGTATGCTCAATAATCTTTTTTTATAAAATTTCGTTGTGTTTTCGAATGTCAAAGTTGGACTAAATTCAAACCAAAATGTAAACAATACATATTAATAATTTTCTCTTCTAAATCACTAATTCTTGTTTCGGATTGTAAACGAATGACCATGAGAGGTGTGAAAGATGTGGCTCAGTGCGAAAAAATGGCAGAAATTGGTAAAACAATTGCGAAAATTCTGCTGGTAGTTCAACGTATGAAATTTCATACGCTAGGCTGAACCGATATCTTTTTTCCTAAGGCAAAATAATATCCTCTTTAGGACCAGGAGGGAATTCACAACTTTCTCGCTGATTTTAACGTTGAATCTGCATTCAAGGCTAACAAATGCTTAATACGTAGCAAATCATACCTGGTTCCACCCAGAATATTTTTTATGTAAATTCTCGTTGGAAAATGTTCTTTTTCATCAAATAATTACAAAGTTTGAGTGAAAGATGGTTTGATGCAACGAACCAATCATGTGACGAAACGGCACGAGAGAGGAGAGAAGTATTAAAATCATTCAAAAAAGCTGCTAAATGAATGATCTCGCAAGGTTGAAGATATTATTCGATTTTATGCTGAATATAAAGATTTTAGCCGAATTTTCTATGTAATGATTTTTTGATACCCTATCAGCCCAACGTATGAAATTTCATACGTTAGTTTTTTGCGCAACAAAGCGTTCCAAAGTGGATATTTTATTTTTCCCATACTTAATTCGGCATAATATGAGGGCCCACGAAGTATTTTATAAATTACCAAAAGTTTTAACATAGCTGGGTTATAATGGGTTAAATTTTGTTCCATTCGAGCCGCCATGACATCACCAAATCACCACAAAATTTGCTGATGAGTTCAATATATGGGAACTGTCAAGTTGTCCCCGGGCTGCTCTCAACATAGATGCAGAAGGCCCATGATAAACAAACTTGCTATATGAATTGCTCAGTAATGATCGTTTTAGGAGGAATAGACCTTTCTCGTCCGACCTAACGCCTGTTTTTCTTATTTTTAATCGAAAGATTACACATTTATAAGAACATTTCCGTAAAAATGTGATTTTTAGGAGCTATCTTGATTTTTAATGATTTTTTTAAAATTTGAAATATACAAGAATGTTGAATATTTTTTCACCTCAGCAAGAATGGTGGGACTTAAAATGTGCGTTTGGGCAGCACTGCTTTGAATATTTTCATTTAAGTTCTTGGCAACGCGGTAAATGAAGTGGTGAATCGCAGTACAAAATTCATTAGCAATGTAAACAAACTAAAATGAACCTCACGCTGTAGAACATTGGATGAAAATGTTTAACCTCACTTTTCTGACAGTTCGCAGAGTTTGTTTACATATGCACTATTTAGACTCTCGGTGAAAATGAACGTGAACATGTGTTGAATACAGGCCTATTTACACCCTCGGTGAAAGTGAACGTGAACTCGATGCGCACCAAGTTGTTTTTTCCAATATCTCACTTATTAGTGCATAGAAATTGATGAAACTGGAACTAAACGATAGTACATTAATATACTTAGCGAATCCATGCACAATTATTCGATATAATTGAATCAATGCAATAATATTCATATTCCCCGATCATTTTAAATATTCCACGGTGAAATATGTTCGCAGTGGATAATTCACTTGTTCACCGGTAGTGTAAACGCGACGAAGGGCGGAATTGATGCGGAGTGGTGAATATAAATGTCATCGCTGTTCCCGGTGAACGTTCGCCTTCGAATACCAGACTGCATTCTGACAAACTGTAAACTGTCAGTTGAGCGTGAAATCGTTGTTCACCGATGAAACTGTTCATGATGTCCACCGTGAACAATTGAAGGTATTCAACACATGTTCACGTTCATTTTCACCGAGAGTGTAAATAGTGCTTACCTTCCATTGTTCACAGTGGACGACGTCGTGAACAGTTTCATCAGCGAACAACGATTTCACGCTCACCTGGCAGTTTACAGTATGTCAGAATGCAATCTGTTAAGGCCTCTTTACACCCTCGGTGAAAATGAAAGTGAACTCAATGCGCACCAAATTGTTTTTTTCCAATATCTCACTTATGAATGCATATAAATTGATGAAACTGGATCTAAACAATAGTACATTAATATACTTAGCGAATCCATGCACAATTATTCGATATAATTGAATCTATGCAATAATATTCATATTCCCCGATCATTTTAAATATTCCACGGTGAAATATGTCCGCAGCGGATAATTCACTTGTTCACCGGGAGTGTAAACGAGACGATGGGCGGAATTGATACGGAGTGGTGAATATAAATGTCATCGCTGTTCACGGTGAACGTTCGCCTTCGAATACTAGATTGCATTCTGACAAACTGTAAACTGTCAGGTGAGCGTAGAATCGTTGTTCGCTGATGAAACTGTTCACGACGTCGTCCACCGTGAAGGCCTATTTACACCCTCGGTGAAAATGAACGTGAACTCGATGCGCACCAAATTGTTTTTTCCAATATCTCACATATTAGTGCATAGAAATTGATGAAACTGGAACTAAACGATAGTACATTAATATACTTAGCGAATCCATGCACAATTATTCGATATAATTGAATCAATGCAATAATATTCATATTCCCCGATCATTTTAAATATTCCACGGTGAAATATGTTTGCAGTGGATAATTCACTTGTTCACCGGGAGTGTAAACGCGACGATGGGCGGAATTGATGCGGAGTGGTGAATATAAATGTCATCCCTGTTCACGGTGAACGTTCGCCTTCGAATAACGGATTGCATTCTGACAAACTGTAAACTGCCAGGTGAGCGTGAAATCGTTGTTCGCTGATGAAACTGTTCATGACGTCGTCCATCGTGAACAATGGAAGGTATTCAACACATGTTCACGTTCATTTTCACCGAGAGTCTAAATAGTGCTTGAAATATGGAAGGTATTTAACACATGTTCACGTTCATTTTCACCGAGAGTCTAAATAGTGAACAGAGATGACATTTATATTCACCACTCTGTATCAATTCCGCCCATCGTCGCGTGTACACTTCCGGTGAACAAATGAATTATCCACTGCGAACATATTTCACCGTGGAATATTTAAAATAATTGGGGAATATGAATATTATTGCATTGATTCAATTATATCGAATAATTGTGCATGGATTCGCTAAGTATATTAATGTACTATCGTTTAGTTCCAGTTTCATCAATTTCTATGCACTAATATGTGAGATATTGGAAAAAACAATTTGGTGCGCATCGAGTTCACGTTCATTTTCACCGAGGGTGTAAATAGGTCTATAGACTTAGATTTTTTTTTATTCGACCACAGTATGAGAAACTTGATTTGGTTCACTTTTAAATGCGAATATCTTGTATTAACAAGCTCGCTAAGCTTTCATTTTTATTTGACGTCATTAGACAATGTTCCGTAAAATTTGGCATTTGGATTTTTCTTGCCCACGAGTCGTTGAAGAAAGCAATTTTATTTGTTGCGATCAATTTAACTTGTTTTGTTTTTTTGCTGAATTACAACATTAGCCACGAAATATTTTGATGATCTCTGGTAATTGTGTTGCAGATGTCCTTGAAATTATATACATCGCTTCATAGGTCCGCTCCACCTCGCCGGAATCGAGTTAGCCGATGGTCCAGCCTGCGTCACACTCGGCTGTCGCTGCACCAATGGTAGCTTCCAACCAGGCACTTGAATTAATTGCTCAAATCGCAGCTATTGCTAGTAGTGTAGCGATCGGCTCCGTCGGTAATACCGTTGGACATACCCTCAACGGATTGTTCAGCGGTTCCGATTCACAAGAGGCAGCCTCGCTAGGACAGGCTATCCCGGTATCGAGCGAGGCAAACACTCCGGCAGGACCATGCTCGTGGGAGATCAAGCAGTTATTATCTTGTACCCAAGGCCAGGCCGAGTGTGATTCGTAACAATTACCAAATTTAGAAGTCCATAAACATTGTGTTCACGTGATACTTTTTTTTGAATAAAAATAGTATAAATGTTGGCAAAATCCTGCAGCACTAGGATCAAAGATAGAGCTGTAACACCAACTCACTGTGCTTCGGTGTTTTTTTTTGCACACGAACCATCAGGTCTATGTTTTTATTTAGTAAATGTTTTAATAAATATTAGTTCGATATGTGATTAGGAGTATGACTTATTTTTATTTTGATGGCGTGGTGAAGGAGTGGTTGAAGTGCGAGTCGTATCTTCAAAATCGATCGCTTGAAAGTAGTATAATTGATTATAAAATGCGACAACATAAACTCATAACCTTTCTAATGATTATTTAGCCATAGGTAACGAGAAAATAGGTATGTTTATTCATGTACAACAAAAATTACTCAGCAATAATTTAATTTATTATTAATTGTTACGCGTGATTTTGTCTCCAGTGATTGGCCAAAATTGGTCGCTTTTAGAATCTGGTGCTCTACGCATAACTGTCCCATGTTAATAGCAAATCCCATAACAAATGGGATAGTATAGCGACCATACAGCTGCAACATCGAATTTAGCATTGACATCAATATAACTAGGTTGGTTGCAAGCCGAAAGAACAATACTAGCTGGGCTGCTCGCTGTTTGTGCTACTTTTTTTTGTAAAAATTTATTGTCCAGTCTCTTATTATTACTTATTTAGTTACATTGTAAATAAAATTTATATCCATCTACAGTTTTTTGGTTCGTTGGTGTACTGGTCATGTAAAATAACATCTGGGAGCATTCCTTCAGTATCAGCTGGCGTGTCCGTCTGGATTGGTGTTGGAGAACTGGGTAGATCCAATCCTCAGGTTGTAGTTGTATTAACCGTCGATCAATCGCTACGAAGACGTTCCGTTGGTATACCCAGATAGTTTTATTTTCGCTACATTGAAGAAGGTGATGCTCGATTCTATCTGTTTGATCAGGACAAATACTGCAGTCGGCGTCGGCTCGTCTATTCATTTTGTAGAGTAGCTCGTTGGTAATTATCTTGCGATGAACAACTGAATACCACGCAGATCGTTGATCCGATTTTAGCATCTTGGAGTGGATGTGTCTAAATACTTTCTTCCAGTCGCGTAGTGGATTCTCCCTCACTATTTTCGGTTCCTTCAGTTGTTTTAGGAAGCTGCAGTATATTATACTGGAGCTAGGCGTTCTTGCGATTTCATCAGTTAGAAAAGCAGATTCTTTCACCACTGTTCGAATGTGTTCGTATTTCCGGGGTATGGCCAGTAGATTTGGGGGATTGGCGTTGTGTTCTAAACTCCAAAGAAAAGGGAGATCTGAAGCGATTTGTATCATTCGATTTGTCAGCAGAGCCTTGGTTTTGATCGGTAGTGAATGTAGATTTAACCCTCCTCTGTCTTTAAGAAGTATCAGCGTTTCGAAAGCTATCCTGGTCCATCTTTTCCCATACCATAGAAATGATCCAATTCTCGAGATAAACTTTCCACTATGCTTGTTTGGAAGTGGAATCACAGATGCTGTGTACCATAGCTTCGATGTTATGTAAGTATTTATCAAAATGACTTTTTGTACGAAATTCAGATTTCGGACGTTGTTCATCCACATACACGTTTGGAATCCTCGTAAAACCGCAGCCCAATTGCGGTCAACTGTGTCGGAGAAGTCTTCAGCAAAATGTATTCCGCGGATTTTCACTGTGTTTTGTATCTGCAACCACTCATTTTGTGGTGTCAAGTTTATCAGACCGATCCTTATGGCTTTAGTTTTCTGGGTGTTTATTCTTGCCCCAGAAACAAATCCGAATGCTTCAAAGGTGTTTAGAACAGCTCGCACCTGATAGTCACTGCCGAGAAACATAGAAATATCATCAGCGTAGGCGTTCAGAACAGCATGTGGAAATTCTCTGTGCAGTTTATCAAGCAACAAAACAAAAGCATTGATAGTGGATCCCCTTGTCGTACCGATCTCTCTATTTTTATTTCATTTCCCAGTTTGCCATTGATAAGCGCCCTTGAAAAACTGTTGTTTGTACAGTACATTAGAAGGTTAACCAGATCAGGATTGAAATTCATTTTTGCCATGGTGCTTGCCAGGAAGTTGTACTCTACCCTATCAAAAGCATGGTTGAAATCAAAAGCAACCAGCAGTGCATTCCCACGTCTCGATTTCAGTTCACAACAGCGGTCAAGTATCCGAGCAGTGGCTTCAAATATGTTACGCTTCCCATTGGAGCATTTTTGATGTTTTGATAGCACCAATGAGAGCAAGGGATTAATTCTGTTTTTAATTATTCTAGCGAATATTTTGTAGTCCACATTCAGGATTGAAATCTGTCTGAAAGCTTTGACGCTGTTATCGCCCTTCTTTTTCCTAACAAGCACTAGTACTCCATCAAAGAATTCTTTAGGAGCATTAGAGGACATTGCTTCGTTGATGACAAAAGTAAACTCTCTTTCAATCACTTGTCATGTCTTTAGGTAGAACTCTTTTGGCAAGCCATCGTTGCCGGGTGATTTCCGTGAGCTGCTCGATTTGATTGCTTGTAGAATTTCGCCTGAAGAAATTTTATCCATTACTCGCTGATTGTCCTCATTTTCACTCGGGATGCGCTCTGTTGGGTTGAAGTCGTCGTTCTCGACCGGGTGCGTGGAAGAGTATAAGCTAACAAAGTATTCTTGCACACTCTGGTGTATCGCATTTGGCTCTCGTATTGTATCATCTCCATTCTGCAGTATATTAATCGAGGTTTCGGTTCGTCGGCTCTTTTGGTTTGCTATGTGAAAAATTGATGTGTTTCCTCCTGCTATGTATATTTCGTTCCAGCACCGCGTGCGATGTGCATAGCTACGCTTTAAAGAGAGCATCCGTCCTTTAATGTGATTGATTGTTTCCAGTTGACGGGGATCGCCATAATACCGATCATATGCTGAGCGAAGTATGGCGTAGTACAATTCCATTGTATCATGGAATGAGCGCCTTTGAATGGACGATTTCCATTTTAGGAAGGAGATCAGTTTAGGTTTCACGAATTGAATCCACCAGTCTATCCAAGTACGATAATTTCGTCGATGCCTTGTCCAGTATCCCCATTTCACGTGCAGTTCCTCAATGACCGCTGGATCATCAACCAGGCTTGGATGCATACGCCATATTCCCCGACCAGGTGGATTTCCAAGTGTTGGAAGAACAGTGCGAATTATGTATGCTTTGTGGTCTGAAAAAGCCGTTGCAGCAAAATTTGCGGTTCGAATCCATTCTCGCATATTCCGTGTGACAAGAATCCTATCTATCCTAGAGGCAGAGTCCGATCTGATAAAGGAGAATTCAACATGTTGGATGTTTAAAAGCTCCCAGCTGTCGTCTACACCTGAGGCAGTCATGAATCGTTTTAGCATTGGACTATGCGACTATGTGTTTGAACCAGTAGCATCTTTTTGGTTTACTACCGAATTGAAATCACCACCAATGATGACAGTGTTCGTAGCATTATAGAAGTAGTATGGTAAAACTGTGTTGTAGAAATTTTCCCTTGCGTTGCGATTTTGAGTTCCCGATGCTGCGTACACATTAATGAAAGTTACGCCATTGATCCGTGCACTGATTAACCTTGAATCCATGCTTCTGTCTACATGGGTGAAGGTGAGAAAACTTCGTGCTGCAATCGTTGTTCCTCTTTTGTGCTCGTCTATATTGTACTCAATGATGAAGCCTGGTATGTTGAGATGTATCGTTGCCACTTCCTGCAGGAAAATGATATCAAGTTCAGCGGATCGGATGAATGAATTCAGGGCGTCGAGCTTTGTCCCAGTGACAAATGTTGATTGTAGCAATCTTGTAGCTCCTCATGTCAGCCATTTGATCGTTGAGAAGGCGGCTCGTTGACATGTTTGCGCCACCCAGCCCCGTGAAAACTGTTTGTTGCCTGAAGCTGCCACCAAATGCCAGTAGCGCTAGCTACATTTCAAATGTTCAAGGTCTGTTCACATGAACTGTAAAACACTGTATAAAAGTTGGAATCAAAACAAGTAATTAATAACAATATATCGTCGCTGTTGTGCTAACTTATGACAAGCGCCATTTTGCACATTTCAAGAAAAACGATTTTTTAAAGTTTGAGATTGAATATCATGAAACTTATAAATGGTAGTAACGATTCAGAGAAGACCATTGATGCTTCTACCTATTCTGTATTAATCTCTCAAATATTACGAAGATCGGTTGACTATGTTGCGAGTGTTCACTAAAAATATAAACAAAAGTCGCACTCACACGTGTCATAGGTGCTGAAAAAAATTGTATGACGTGTCATAATCGTGCATGAAAATTTTTCCATAGAGAAAAATCACCAATTATGAACTTTTATTCATATCTTTGGTTTCATTTGGTCTATAAACAATCGGTTGATTGCATTTTGAAAGAAATGAGTCAGGGAATCTAGAAAAATAGTTATTTTTGGTTACAGTGTTGCCAAATAGGCAATATTTTCAGTTTAAAGCTAAAACTGCGTTTTTCTCCCAATACATGTATTTTTCTTTTAAAAATTATTATGCCATTGTGGTTCTACGACATTTTTACAGATAAAAGCAACTAAAACTTCATTATAACTTGAGCCATTCCCAATATATAATGATTTTTAAAAAAACTCACAATTTCTGATCACTTTTCTCGCTATATTTCAGTAACAAAGCAAAATTTCAAAATTCTGGAAACGCCATCTTGTAGAGATTCGTTAGGCGAGTAATGTGGCATATCTAACTTAGTTTACCCCAAAATGGCGTTTGTCATAAGATAGCACAACAGCGACGATATGAGAATTCACGCTTTCTCTTGCATCGCTTCTTCTCCACAAAATCCGAACGCTTTTATAACCTGAGTACCAATTAAGCACATTTAACTGAAGTTTGTTTGCATTCGGAAAGTTTCAGGTCTAGTTAACAACATTGGCCCGTAGCAATGTGAACGTTGCTTAAAGCGCGTTCGCTGTCATTTTTGACAACTAGCCGAGCCAGAAAGCCAGCTTATGTTGGCTTCACTCATTTTTCAAAGAAACGTCAAAACATTCACCCTCTTGGCGCCACCAGCTGAGCGTTATCACCATAGCTGCGACACGAGAACCAGCGGAGCAGCTTGAGCAGGCGGCTGGGAAAGTTAAAAACTTGCTGAGGATGGCAGTATCATATGTTGCTTCGGCGGGACATATACTGTCCAGAATGCTTACCGAGGAAGCTGGAAACGCGGCTGGCATATTCGTTTTATGTAGAGTTTCCTGACAGCTGGCGGCCGTTTGCTGATACAATGTAAGGTTACCCCGGCAGGACGGGAGCTGATGGGTGCCGTTTCGGATACGCCGTGAGCTGGGAGAGGTAGAAGGAGGGAAGTGAAAGTCGATACTTGCACATCCGTCTTGTTGATGCGGTGTTGAGACGAAGAGCTAGTCAGAATTTGTCCGACGCCGGATATTTGATAATTGTTGAGTGTAACTGCAGTAACGAAACGCTGCAGTCTGCATTTTTTTTCGCCGACACGACGAATACTGTTCAAAAATGCTTACCGTGGAAACTGGGGACGCGGCTGATATTTTCGTTTTATGCAGGGTGCCATCACAGCCGGCGGAGGCTTGCGTACGTTTTCCCCGACTGGACAGATAGTCGCTGGGTGTCGTTTCGGTGGCGCGGTGAGTATGGAAAGATGGAAACAGGGAATCGAAGAATGCTGCTTTCACATCCAGTTTGTTGCTGCTGCAGACGGCGAAGCTAGTCGAATTTTGCCTGACGACGAGCGCTTGCGTCATCATTTTATTGTTACACAATCGAGATGGATAGTTGATGGGTGCAGTGAAGTAACACTGTATTTTGTATTTGTTTCTGTTTCGCCGACACGACGAATAGCAGCAGGGCTTAGCGGCAGTGGGGGAAGCTGGGAACGGTGGAAACTTGCTGAGGGTGGTAGTATCATTTGTTGCTTCGGCGGGACATATACTGCCCAAGATGCTTACCAGGACAGCCAAAATTTCTGCTTCCAGATTCAATTTGTTATTTCGGTGTTGAGACGCATAGCAGGTCGATTTTTCATCACAAACTGTGAATGTGTGCAGCTGCATTTCATTGTTGAACCGACGGGGCAGGTCAGAGGATTGCACTGTGATGACTTTTCTGCTGCGCAGGCAGAGTGAGGAGATGCAGGATACAACAACGTCGACAGTAGCTGATAATGATCGAAATTTGCGAGGCAGTTGACAACGGTTCATCGGTGGCGGGAGCAGGTAATAAATTTGTACTTTTTTCTTGTTGTTTTGATGAGTTCGGCGAGGACCGGGTACAGCAGCAGAGGCACAAGCGAGGAAGAAGTAGTTGGCACATTCATTTGTTTGTTGTTGCTGAGATGAGGCTGGTTCAGGGTAGTTTTTCTATTTACTGTTTGTTGCGCGAAGACGATCGTGTGTGATGTGGATCTAGCCGTGTGTCATTCCGGGACGGTCTTTTTTCGTTGTTTCTTCTTTCATTTTCGAGAGGCGATGCTGATCTTTTTGAACTCACTGTGCTGGTTTTGATTTTGTCTGCAGTCGGATCGTCGCTTTCGTCTGTGAAGCTGGCAAATGGACTCGTAACGTTCACGATTTGACAATCGTTTGCAGTTTGGGATGTACTGGTTGTTTCTGTTTGTTGCTGATTTCTGTTCTCAGGTGTGCTTTGGAATGGCTCGGCCACCATAGCGATATCACTTCCAGCCAACGAGATATTTGACCCGTGGTGAGATGTGCCCTTTTTTATGCCTGCAGAGCCAACAGTGTTTGGTTGACGAAAAGTCTGCTGCGAGAGTGACCGACCGTCGCCGTTTTTCACGATTTCGGCCAGTGTTAAACGACCGCTGACGCTCGGCTTCAGAGATTTCGCATACTCAGAGCACTTTTGAGCATAGTGAACTCGTCGATTGCAATGTTTGCATGTGGCGACTTGACCTTTGTAGGTTATAAGAGTCATAGTCGTGTCCACCATCACATATGACGGTATCGGTTTTACAAGTTTCATGCGCATAATTCTCACTCCATTTGGTACACCAGGGAAAAAATCTTTCCAGACTTCATCGCGGATTGAGATAGTTTCACCATACTCACGCATCCGGTATGCTAGTCTGTTACTTGTGCTCGGGCGGAGGTCATGATCTCTAACCTCAATAGATCCATCTTCCATTGACAGTGGAATGCTGTAGGATTTTCCATCGTGTTCTAGCTGGTGTTTCATGTTGTGCTCTTGTACAATGCTGTTTGAGCGGAATCGGTGCCCACGAAGACACGTCCATTGCTGACTTGCAGGTGCTGTAACTTAGTCGCTTCGATAGCGAGATTTTTTGTTATAAACTCGGCGATTGCGGGAAGGTTTAGTTTGGTCGGTACAACTTTAAAGTTGATGACAACCGTTTTGTCAACCGATGATGCCATTCTGGCAGTTGCTAATTCCGAATATCGGAATTTAGTTTGATATAATATGCCGGACTAAGTCCGTAAATTTCGTTAAAGAAAAAACTATTATAGCTGTCTTCAAAAAAACGTGTGCTCACGACAACAGTTGTACTAATAAAATTTATGTTGAATAACAAACAGATACATCAGGGTATTGGAAGCATTGAGATGTTATATTGAAATGTCTAATTCACAGAACATTAAATAACAGCGACAAATGTACGAGCATAAAATAGAAAGAAAACGTCTAATCAATAACAGATAACGAAATTGCCTAAATAAAATGTTGCGTGGCTTTCACAGATTACATTACACTAAACAAATATTCATGGTAACCATTAGCTTGCACTTAC
Organism: Topomyia yanbarensis; assembly: GCF_030247195.1. Lineage (NCBI taxonomy): Eukaryota > Metazoa > Arthropoda > Insecta > Diptera > Culicidae > Topomyia > Topomyia yanbarensis. The sequence goes on from NC_080670.1 coordinate 80,988,046, forward strand.
CCGCAATATTTGAATACATAATTAAAATTAATTACTCCTAAGGATCGAACTGACCGTAAAGTGGGGATTTGATGGCAGTTATGTTTATATTATTTTCGACAGTTTTTTCTTCTTCTTTTTTTGGCAGTTTATGTTTATCTTATTTTTAAATATTCAATATAACACATAATACGATCGCCCCGATTACTAGCACTTTCATTCGATCATAACATCTTAGGATACTATCGGATACGAACCATTCCTTCAGGATTTTGTAGGGGATTTATGATAGTTTCAAAATAGCAATATTTCATCTGCATATTTTTGCAACTTTTTGAGAAAACGGGCTATGAAGTTTGATAATATTAATCATAAAAAAAGCTATAACTCTCTCCAAAAACATAATATCGTCTTGAAATATTCAACAAAGTTGTGCATTTTCGTAATATCTAAAATATTTCGGAACGCATATTTGTGGAGAAATAAATACGACAAGAGTTATCATGAAAAAACCAATTTTGAAGGGGGTCCTCATGAAAACACCGCATAACATTGGAATGGCTATAGTTAGCGAGTCAGTTCTTATGAAAGATTTGCTAAAAATAATATTCTCTACAACTTTGCTGAAGACTGAAACTGTCTATCTGCTACCAGTAAAAAGTTAGATTTCAGAAATGTCTTTACACTGTATTTTGGAACATGGCTATCTACTTCCGAAAATCCGCCTTGGTAGCTCCAACAACTTTTCCGAAGTCACCAAAGCACAGAACCTTATAGTTTTTCCGCTAAATAATTAAAGGCATGAATTTACACATTTTGACCACTGTGCACTGGCAGGTAACATAATCTTCAAGCCTTCAGTCCCACACACATAGCACACATCCTGGCAACTAGATGCGCCCATCTCGGCCTGCCACTGGTCTATGAAAATACATGTGATAGGACGGTAAGGTGGAGATAGGTGAACGGTAAGTTGTTATCACGGTGTTCCTAAAACCGTTATTAACAAAAAAAATGACCATAAATTTGCCATACGGCATTCGAAAGATACAGTATCCAAGCATCTTCTCAGTGAATTTCAAAATGATCCATCGAGGGATTCGAGTGAAATTGCAATTTGAAGTTTTATGACACGTTTCATAAGGCTACCAGCAAACACTCACGGGTTTGGTCCTATCTCTACAAACAAATTTTTGTCTGCTTATTTAGTACATGGCATTCGAAAGATATAGTAATCAAGTATATCCCCTGCAAGTTTGAAAATATTTCATTGACGGAATCGAAATTTATAACGGTTTGGATGTGGTATGCGGTCATAGATGGGTTTTCTACCAGACTTCAAGCGTGAATCCATGATTGTCCATTGACTTTTTAGATCGTTTATACGTGTCGCGGTTTTTAAAGGAAATCCTTACCATTTAATTACATAAATATAATGTACAAAAGGTGTTATTTATATGGTGCACTGAAAAATATGAAAATAGGTTTGTCTATCAAACGTTAAATATAATGTGAAAACTAAAAAAATGAATAAAAGTTGGAATGTTTACTTCAAATGGCCCTATCTCAATGGTTTGTTGACCGATTCTAATTACTTTTTTCATTATTGAACAGGTAAACGTTTCATTGTTAATTTACATTAAGAAAAATATAAAACAGAGTCATCTACATCAATAAATAGGCGATATAGTTGATCTCAACTATATGTATTATACACCTTCATTCTTGTTTAAGGCCGTATCCGTCATTCGCACGAATGAATACTTTCGAACGAGTTCGAAAATGGTAGTCTTGTTTACGTTCGTATCCGCACACGAACGATACGAACGTAGTTCGTGTGCAAGACGGTTACAGGTGTGCACATTTTTTTCTGTGTGTGAGTGCGGTTGTCATTTTTCTTTGATGAAGCCGAAAAAACAAGAGGATATGAAGAAGAAAAGCACAAACAAATGACGTAGTGGGCCTTTCTGTTGCCATAAGTTTTCTTTCGGTTCGGTCATAGTTAATTTAATCGGTTTTTTCGAAGTAAAAAGTGTCCCTAAGTGTTCTAATTGACAGATCCGAGGTGAAGTTCGGCTTTTTCTCACTTTTCATCGTGCGCCAAAGAATCAGGATGCTTGTTCGTTCACTTCAAGGGCCCCGACCGCCATGCTTAATTTTGCAAGTATTAAACTAATACACTCAAAAGTGTCAAATGTTCCCACCTTTCTCCCATCTTGGTTCGTGTGCGAAAAAGTGTTGCCGCAACTGTCAAAAATTTCATCAAGATAAAAAATTACAAAGGTGACCACATTTTTCTGTATCAGTGAGGTCGAGATGTACAGGTGTCCACATTTTTTCTATGTGTGCGTCGGCTGCCAGTTTTTTAGACCAAAAAAAGGAATAAAGGAGAAAATTAAGGCACATGGTCCCATACTTCATTCTGATTGGTTAGTGATGTAAATATTTGCCCTTTTGTGATCCCGGACGCCATACTTATTTTCACCACGTACATCCATATGAAGAAGAAATGGTAATGTTATCACGGGCTCACATACCTTCTATGTGCCAACTGTATAAACTATGTATGCACACACATAAGTTATATGTGCATATTGTTATAGAATCGGGTTTTAGGTGCCTTATAGTTATGGAATGCGAATGTAAGATTAATATTTCTTGTAACTACACACATTAGGTTTATGTGCCAGCAAATAGTGTCTATATGCCACCGCTAATTGCAAAAATCTATGTGTAAAATCAATAGGCATAACGTTTACATTTTTATCAGTGTATGTATGAAAAAAGACCTATGTGAAAGGTCCTATATTTTTCAAAAGGACTAAATACTAAAGGGTTTACATTAGCGCTAAACATCTCATATTTTTGGTACTGTTAACCTATTATAACCCAGCTATGTTAAAACTTTTGGTTATTTATACAATACTTCGTGAAGCGTCATATTATGCCCAAATAAGTATGGGAAAAATAAAATAATCACTTCGGAACGTTTTGTTGCGGAAAAAACCAACGTATGAAATTTCATACGCTGGGCTGATAGGGTATCAAAAAATCATTACAGAGAAAATTCGTGTAATACTTTTCTATTTAGCAGGAAATAGAATAATATATTCAACCTTGCGAGATCATTCATTTATCAGCTTTTTTGAATGATTTTAACACTTCCCCCCTCTCTCGTACCGTTTCGTCTCATGATAGGTTCGTTGGATCAAACCATCTTTCCCTTAAACTTTGTGATTATTTTAAGACAAAGAACATTTACTTACGAGAATTTACATAAAAACATATTCTGGTTAGAAGCAAGCATAATTTGCAACGTATTAAGAATTTGATACCTTTGAATGCACAGATTCAACGTTAAAATCGGCGAGAATGTTGTAAATTCCCTCCGGGTCCTAAAGAGGAAATAATTTCGCCTTAGAAAAAAAGATATCGGTTCAGCCCAGCGTATGAAATTTCATACCTTGAACTACCAGCAGAATTTTCGCAATTGTTTCGCCAATTTCTTCCATTTTTTCGCACTGAGTCACATCTTTTACACTTCTCGTGGCCATTTGTTCTCAATCAGAAACAAGAGTTGGTGATTTATAAGAGAAATTTAATAATATGTATTGTTCATATTTAGGTTCGCATTTTGTCCAACAACGTAGTTATTCTGCCTAAGCTCGACCCTCATTATCAGAAGGCAAAAATTAAGCCCGCACGATATTAAGCCTGTTCTAATGACCCTGCCACTTCTAGTTTTCCGATCTGTGTACTTCACATCCTTGCTCTCACTTGAGTACTATGGCTCTAAGTTTCATAACTTTCCCTACCCAGTAATCTCTAGCTAATTGAATGTCGTTAAAACGTAAAAAAAGAAAATGTGACTAACATAGTCGAAATAAAAAAAAAAGGGAAAAAAGAAAAAGAAACTGATGGGATTCCATCGGCAGCGGTGGGTAGCCGCTGTAGACACAGCCACTGCCTTACACAATGTAGCAAACCCGCCACGACTGTGAGAACAGTGACAATAGTCTAATAAAAAAATCTATCCCGGCATTCAAAAGGCATACAGAGATGAACAGCAGCAATCATCATTCAGATTGATGCTAATCGTCGACAGGTTTTCAGTGGTGATCTTGCGTGGCTTAATTTTTGCCGGTTGTCACGGTAAAGATAGATACGTCTACCTTTATCAAGGACACATGATAGTGAACTCGAGTGATTCGTAGTTATTCTGCCTAAGCTCGACCCTCATTATCAGAAGGCAAAAATTAAGCCCGCACGATATTAAGCCTGTTCTAATGACCCTGCCACTTCTAGTTTTCCGATCTGTGTACTTCACATCCTTGCTCTCACTTGAGTACTATGGCTCTAAGTTTCATAACTTTCCCTACCCAGTAATCTCTAGCTAATTGAATGTCGTTAAAACGTAAAAAAAAGAAAATGTGACTAACATAGTCGAAATAAAAAAAAAGGGAAAAAAGAAAAAGAAACTGATGGGATTCTATCGGCAGCGGTGGGTAGCCGCTGTAGACACAGCCACTGCCTTACACAATGTAGCAAACCCGCCACGACTGTGAGAACAGTGACAATAGTCTAATAAAAAAATCTATCCCGGCATTCAAAAGGCATACAGAGATGAACAGCAGCAATCATCATTCAGATTGATGCTAATCGTCGACAGGTTTTCAGTGGTGATCTTGCGTGGCTTAATTTTTGCCGGTTGTCACGGTAAAGATAGATACGTCTACCTTTATCAAGGACACATGATAGTGAACTCGAGTGATTCGTAGTTATTCTGCCTAAGCTCGACCCTCATTATCAGAAGGCAAAAATTAAGCCCGCACGATATTAAGCCTGTTCTAATGACCCTGCCACTTCTAGTTTTCCGATCTGTGTACTTCACATCCTTGCTCTCACTTGAGTACTATGGCTCTAAGTTTCATAACTTTCCCTACCCAGTAATCTCTAGCTAATTGAATGTCGTTAAAACGTAAAAAAAGAAAATGTGACTAACATAGTCGAAATAAAAAAAAAAAAAGGGAAAAAAGAAAAAGAAACTGATGGGATTCCATCGGCAGCGGTGGGTAGCCGCTGTAGACACAGCCACTGCCTTACACAATGTAGCAAACCCGCCACGACTGTGAGAACAGTGACAATAGTCTAATAAAAAAATCTATCCCGGCATTCAAAAGGCATACAGAGATGAACAGCAGCAATCATCATTCAGATTGATGCTAATCGTCGACAGGTTTTCAGTGGTGATCTTGCGTGGCTTAATTTTTGCCGGTTGTCACGGTAAAGATAGATACGTCTACCTTTATCAAGGACACATGATAGTGAACTCGAGTGATTCGTAGTTATTCTGCCTAAGCTCGACCCTCATTATCAGAAGGCAAAAATTAAGCCCGCACGATATTAAGCCTGTTCTAATGACCCTGCCACTTCTAGTTTTCCGATCTGTGTACTTCACATCCTTGCTCTCACTTGAGTACTATGGCTCTAAGTTTCATAACTTTCCCTACCCAGTAATCTCTAGCTAATTGAATGTCGTTAAAACGTAAAAAAAGAAAATGTGACTAACATAGTCGAAATAAAAAAAAAGGGAAAAAAGAAAAAGAAACTGATGGGATTCCATCGGCAGCGGTGGGTAGCCGCTGTAGACACAGCCACTGCCTTACACAATGTAGCAAACCCGCCACGACTGTGAGAACAGTGACAATAGTCTAATAAAAAAATCTATCCCGGCATTCAAAAGGCATACAGAGATGAACAGCAGCAATCATCATTCAGATTGATGCTAATCGTCGACAGGTTTTCAGTGGTGATCTTGCGTGGCTTAATTTTTGCCGGTTGTCACGGTAAAGATAGATACGTCTACCTTTATCAAGGACACATGATAGTGAACTCGAGTGATTCGTAGTTATTCTGCCTAAGCTCGACCCTCATTATCAGAAGGCAAAAATTAAGCCCGCACGATATTAAGCCTGTTCTAATGACCCTGCCACTTCTAGTTTTCCGATCTGTGTACTTCACATCCTTGCTCTCACTTGAGTACTATGGCTCTAAGTTTCATAACTTTCCCTACCCAGTAATCTCTAGCTAATTGAATGTCGTTAAAACGTAAAAAAAGAAAATGTGACTAACATAGTCGAAATAAAAAAAAAAAAGGGAAAAAAGAAAAAGAAACTGATGGGATTCCATCGGCAGCGGTGGGTAGCCGCTGTAGACACAGCCACTGCCTTACACAATGTAGCAAACCCGCCACGACTGTGAGAACAGTGACAATAGTCTAATAAAAAAAATCTATCCCGGCATTCAAAAGGCATACAGAGATGAACAGCAGCAATCATCATTCAGATTGATGCTAATCGTCGACAGGTTTTCAGTGGTGATCTTGCGTGGCTTAATTTTTGCCGGTTGTCACGGTAAAGATAGATACGTCTACCTTTATCAAGGACACATGATAGTGAACTCGAGTGATTCGTAGTTATTCTGCCTAAGCTCGACCCTCATTATCAGAAGGCAAAAATTAAGCCCGCACGATATTAAGCCTGTTCTAATGACCCTGCCACTTCTAGTTTTCCGATCTGTGTACTTCACATCCTTGCTCTCACTTGAGTACTATGGCTCTAAGTTTCATAACTTTCCCTACCCAGTAATCTCTAGCTAATTGAATGTCGTTAAAACGTAAAAAAAGAAAATGTGACTAACATAGTCGAAATAAAAAAAAAAAAAAAAGGGAAAAAAGAAAAAGAAACTGATGGGATTCCATCGGCAGCGGTGGGTAGCCGCTGTAGACACAGCCACTGCCTTACACAATGTAGCAAACCCGCCACGACTGTGAGAACAGTGACAATAGTCTAATATAAAAATCTATCCCGGCATTCAAAAGGCATACAGAGATGAACAGCAGCAATCATCATTCAGATTGATGCTAATCGTCGACAGGTTTTCAGTGGTGATCTTGCGTGGCTTAATTTTTGCCGGTTGTCACGGTAAAGATAGATACGTCTACCTTTATCAAGGACACATGATAGTGAACTCGAGTGATTCGTAGTTATTCTGCCTAAGCTCGACCCTCATTATCAGAAGGCAAAAATTAAGCCCGCACGATATTAAGCCTGTTCTAATGACCCTGCCACTTCTAGTTTTCCGATCTGTGTACTTCACATCCTTGCTCTCACTTGAGTACTATGGCTCTAAGTTTCATAACTTTCCCTACCCAGTAATCTCTAGCTAATTGAATGTCGTTAAAACGTAAAAAAAGAAAATGTGACTAACATAGTCGAAATAAAAAAAAAGGGAAAAAAGAAAAAGAAACTGATGGGATTCCATCGGCAGCGGTGGGTAGCCGCTGTAGACACAGCCACTGCCTTACACAATGTAGCAAACCCGCCACGACTGTGAGAACAGTGACAATAGTCTAATAAAAAAATCTATCCCGGCATTCAAAAGGCATACAGAGATGAACAGCAGCAATCATCATTCAGATTGATGCTAATCGTCGACAGGTTTTCAGTGGTGATCTTGCGTGGCTTAATTTTTGCCGGTTGTCACGGTAAAGATAGATACGTCTACCTTTATCAAGGACACATGATAGTGAACTCGAGTAATTCGTAGTTATTCTGCCTAAGCTCGACCCTCATTATCAGAAGGCAAAAATTAAGCCCGCACGATATTAAGCCTGTTCTAATGACCCTGCCACTTCTAGTTTTCCGATCTGTGTACTTCACATCCTTGCTCTCACTTGAGTACTATGGCTCTAAGTTTCATAACTTTCCCTACCCAGTAATCTCTAGCTAATTGAATGTCGTTAAAACGTAAAAAAAGAAAATGTGACTAACATAGTCCAAATAAAAAAAAAAGGGAAAAAAGAAAAAGAAACTGATGGGATTCCATCGGCAGCGGTGGGTAGCCGCTGTAGACACAGCCACTGCCTTACACAATGTAGCAAACCCGCCACGACTGTGAGAACAGTGACAATAGTCTAATAAAAAAATCTATCCCGGCATTCAAAAGGCATACAGAGATGAACAGCAGCAATCATCATTCAGATTGATGCTAATCGTCGACAGGTTTTCAGTGGTGATCTTGCGTGGCTTAATTTTTGCCGGTTGTCACGGTAAAGATAGATACGTCTACCTTTATCAAGGACACATGATAGTGAACTCGAGTGATTCGTAGTTATTCTGCCTAAGCTCGACCCTCATTATCAGAAGGCAAAAATTAAGCCCGCACGATATTAAGCCTGTTCTAATGACCCTGCCACTTCTAGTTTTCCGATCTGTGTACTTCACATCCTTGCTCTCACTTGAGTACTATGGCTCTAAGTTTCATAACTTTCCCTACCCAGTAATCTCTAGCTAATTGAATGTCGTTAAAACGTAAAAAAAAGAAAATGTGACTAACATAGTCGAAATAAAAAAAAAGGGAAAAAGAAAAAGAAACTGATGGGATTCTATCGGCAGCGGTGGGTAGCCGCTGTAGACACAGCCACTGCCTTACACAATGTAGCAAACCCGCCACGACTGTGAGAACAGTGACAATAGTCTAATAAAAAAATCTATCCCGGCATTCAAAAGGCATACAGAGATGAACAGCAGCAATCATCATTCAGATTGATGCTAATCGTCGACAGGTTTTCAGTGGTGATCTTGCGTGGCTTAATTTTTGCCGGTTGTCACGGTAAAGATAGATACGTCTACCTTTATCAAGGACACATGATAGTGAACTCGAGTGATTCGTAGTTATTCTGCCTAAGCTCGACCCTCATTATCAGAAGGCAAAAATTAAGCCCGCACGATATTAAGCCTGTTCTAATGACCCTGCCACTTCTAGTTTTCCGATCTGTGTACTTCACATCCTTGCTCTCACTTGAGTACTATGGCTCTAAGTTTCATAACTTTCCCTACCCAGTAATCTCTAGCTAATTGAATGTCGTTAAAACGTAAAAAAAGAAAATGTGACTAACATAGTCGAAATAAAAAAAAAAAAAGGGAAAAAAGAAAAAGAAACTGATGGGATTCCATCGGCAGCGGTGGGTAGCCGCTGTAGACACAGCCACTGCCTTACACAATGTAGCAAACCCGCCACGACTGTGAGAACAGTGACAATAGTCTAATAAAAAAATCTATCCCGGCATTCAAAAGGCATACAGAGATGAACAGCAGCAATCATCATTCAGATTGATGCTAATCGTCGACAGGTTTTCAGTGGTGATCTTGCGTGGCTTAATTTTTGCCGGTTGTCACGGTAAAGATAGATACGTCTACCTTTATCAAGGACACATGATAGTGAACTCGAGTGATTCGTAGTTATTCTGCCTAAGCTCGACCCTCATTATCAGAAGGCAAAAATTAAGCCCGCACGATATTAAGCCTGTTCTAATGACCCTGCCACTTCTAGTTTTCCGATCTGTGTACTTCACATCCTTGCTCTCACTTGAGTACTATGGCTCTAAGTTTCATAACTTTCCCTACCCAGTAATCTCTAGCTAATTGAATGTCGTTAAAACGTAAAAAAAGAAAATGTGACTAACATAGTCGAAATAAAAAAAAAGGGAAAAAAGAAAAAGAAACTGATGGGATTCCATCGGCAGCGGTGGGTAGCCGCTGTAGACACAGCCACTGCCTTACACAATGTAGCAAACCCGCCACGACTGTGAGAACAGTGACAATAGTCTAATAAAAAAATCTATCCCGGCATTCAAAAGGCATACAGAGATGAACAGCAGCAATCATCATTCAGATTGATGCTAATCGTCGACAGGTTTTCAGTGGTGATCTTGCGTGGCTTAATTTTTGCCGGTTGTCACGGTAAAGATAGATACGTCTACCTTTATCAAGGACACATGATAGTGAACTCGAGTGATTCGTAGTTATTCTGCCTAAGCTCGACCCTCATTATCAGAAGGCAAAAATTAAGCCCGCACGATATTAAGCCTGTTCTAATGACCCTGCCACTTCTAGTTTTCCGATCTGTGTACTTCACATCCTTGCTCTCACTTGAGTACTATGGCTCTAAGTTTCATAACTTTCCCTACCCAGTAATCTCTAGCTAATTGAATGTCGTTAAAACGTAAAAAAAGAAAATGTGACTAACATAGTCGAAATAAAAAAAAAAAAAGGGAAAAAAGAAAAAGAAACTGATGGGATTCCATCGGCAGCGGTGGGTAGCCGCTGTAGACACAGCCACTGCCTTACACAATGTAGCAAACCCGCCACGACTGTGAGAACAGTGACAATAGTCTAATAAAAAAAATCTATCCCGGCATTCAAAAGGCATACAGAGATGAACAGCAGCAATCATCATTCAGATTGATGCTAATCGTCGACAGGTTTTCAGTGGTGATCTTGCGTGGCTTAATTTTTGCCGGTTGTCACGGTAAAGATAGATACGTCTACCTTTATCAAGGACACATGATAGTGAACTCGAGTGATTCGTAGTTATTCTGCCTAAGCTCGACCCTCATTATCAGAAGGCAAAAATTAAGCCCGCACGATATTAAGCCTGTTCTAATGACCCTGCCACTTCTAGTTTTCCGATCTGTGTACTTCACATCCTTGCTCTCACTTGAGTACTATGGCTCTAAGTTTCATAACTTTCCCTACCCAGTAATCTCTAGCTAATTGAATGTCGTTAAAACGTAAAAAAAGAAAATGTGACTAACATAGTCGAAATAAAAAAAAAAAAAAAAGGGAAAAAAGAAAAAGAAACTGATGGGATTCCATCGGCAGCGGTGGGTAGCCGCTGTAGACACAGCCACTGCCTTACACAATGTAGCAAACCCGCCACGACTGTGAGAACAGTGACAATAGTCTAATATAAAAATCTATCCCGGCATTCAAAAGGCATACAGAGATGAACAGCAGCAATCATCATTCAGATTGATGCTAATCGTCGACAGGTTTTCAGTGGTGATCTTGCGTGGCTTAATTTTTGCCGGTTGTCACGGTAAAGATAGATACGTCTACCTTTATCAAGGACACATGATAGTGAACTCGAGTGATTCGTAGTTATTCTGCCTAAGCTCGACCCTCATTATCAGAAGGCAAAAATTAAGCCCGCACGATATTAAGCCTGTTCTAATGACCCTGCCACTTCTAGTTTTCCGATCTGTGTACTTCACATCCTTGCTCTCACTTGAGTACTATGGCTCTAAGTTTCATAACTTTCCCTACCCAGTAATCTCTAGCTAATTGAATGTCGTTAAAACGTAAAAAAAGAAAATGTGACTAACATAGTCGAAATAAAAAAAAAGGGAAAAAAGAAAAAGAAACTGATGGGATTCCATCGGCAGCGGTGGGTAGCCGCTGTAGACACAGCCACTGCCTTACACAATGTAGCAAACCCGCCACGACTGTGAGAACAGTGACAATAGTCTAATAAAAAAATCTATCCCGGCATTCAAAAGGCATACAGAGATGAACAGCAGCAATCATCATTCAGATTGATGCTAATCGTCGACAGGTTTTCAGTGGTGATCTTGCGTGGCTTAATTTTTGCCGGTTGTCACGGTAAAGATAGATACGTCTACCTTTATCAAGGACACATGATAGTGAACTCGAGTAATTCGTAGTTATTCTGCCTAAGCTCGACCCTCATTATCAGAAGGCAAAAATTAAGCCCGCACGATATTAAGCCTGTTCTAATGACCCTGCCACTTCTAGTTTTCCGATCTGTGTACTTCACATCCTTGCTCTCACTTGAGTACTATGGCTCTAAGTTTCATAACTTTCCCTACCCAGTAATCTCTAGCTAATTGAATGTCGTTAAAACGTAAAAAAAGAAAATGTGACTAACATAGTCCAAATAAAAAAAAAAGGGAAAAAAGAAAAAGAAACTGATGGGATTCCATCGGCAGCGGTGGGTAGCCGCTGTAGACACAGCCACTGCCTTACACAATGTAGCAAACCCGCCACGACTGTGAGAACAGTGACAATAGTCTAATAAAAAAATCTATCCCGGCATTCAAAAGGCATACAGAGATGAACAGCAGCAATCATCATTCAGATTGATGCTAATCGTCGACAGGTTTTCAGTGGTGATCTTGCGTGGCTTAATTTTTGCCGGTTGTCACGGTAAAGATAGATACGTCTACCTTTATCAAGGACACATGATAGTGAACTCGAGTGATTCGTAGTTATTCTGCCTAAGCTCGACCCTCATTATCAGAAGGCAAAAATTAAGCCCGCACGATATTAAGCCTGTTCTAATGACCCTGCCACTTCTAGTTTTCCGATCTGTGTACTTCACATCCTTGCTCTCACTTGAGTACTATGGCTCTAAGTTTCATAACTTTCCCTACCCAGTAATCTCTAGCTAATTGAATGTCGTTAAAACGTAAAAAAAGAAAATGTGACTAACATAGTCGAAATAAAAAAAAAGGGAAAAAAGAAAAAGAAACTGATGGGATTCCATCGGCAGCGGTGGGTAGCCGCTGTAGACACAGCCACTGCCTTACACAATGTAGCAAACCCGCCACGACTGTGAGAACAGTGACAATAGTCTAATAAAAAAATCTATCCCGGCATTCAAAAGGCATACAGAGATGAACAGCAGCAATCATCATTCAGATTGATGCTAATCGTCGACAGGTTTTCAGTGGTGATCTTGCGTGGCTTAATTTTTGCCGGTTGTCACGGTAAAGATAGATACGTCTACCTTTATCAAGGACACATGATAGTGAACTCGAGTGATTCGTAGTTATTCTGCCTAAGCTCGACCCTCATTATCAGAAGGCAAAAATTAAGCCCGCACGATATTAAGCCTGTTCTAATGACCCTGCCACTTCTAGTTTTCCGATCTGTGTACTTCACATCCTTGCTCTCACTTGAGTACTATGGCTCTAAGTTTCATAACTTTCCCTACCCAGTAATCTCTAGCTAATTGAATGTCGTTAAAACGTAAAAAAAGAAAATGTGACTAACATAGTCGAAATAAAAAAAAAAAAGGGAAAAAAGAAAAAGAAACTGATGGGATTCCATCGGCAGCGGTGGGTAGCCGCTGTAGACACAGCCACTGCCTTACACAATATAGCAAACCCGCCACGACTGTGAGAACAGTGACAATAGTCTAATAAAAAAAATCTATCCCGGCATTCAAAAGGCATACAGAGATGAACAGCAGCAATCATCATTCAGATTGATGCTAATCGTCGACAGGTTTTCAGTGGTGATCTTGCGTGGCTTAATTTTTGCCGGTTGTCACGGTAAAGATAGATACGTCTACCTTTATCAAGGACACATGATAGTGAACTCGAGTGATTCGTAGTTATTCTGCCTAAGCTCGACCCTCATTATCAGAAGGCAAAAATTAAGCCCGCACGATATTAAGCCTGTTCTAATGACCCTGCCACTTCTAGTTTTCCGATCTGTGTACTTCACATCCTTGCTCTCACTTGAGTACTATGGCTCTAAGTTTCATAACTTTCCCTACCCAGTAATCTCTAGCTAATTGAATGTCGTTAAAACGTAAAAAAAGAAAATGTGACTAACATAGTCGAAATAAAAAAAAAAAAAAAAGGGAAAAAAGAAAAAGAAACTGATGGGATTCCATCGGCAGCGGTGGGTAGCCGCTGTAGACACAGCCACTGCCTTACACAATGTAGCAAACCCGCCACGACTGTGAGAACAGTGACAATAGTCTAATATAAAAATCTATCCCGGCATTCAAAAGGCATACAGAGATGAACAGCAGCAATCATCATTCAGATTGATGCTAATCGTCGACAGGTTTTCAGTGGTGATCTTGCGTGGCTTAATTTTTGCCGGTTGTCACGGTAAAGATAGATACGTCTACCTTTATCAAGGACACATGATAGTGAACTCGAGTGATTCGTAGTTATTCTGCCTAAGCTCGACCCTCATTATCAGAAGGCAAAAATTAAGCCCGCACGATATTAAGCCTGTTCTAATGACCCTGCCACTTCTAGTTTTCCGATCTGTGTACTTCACATCCTTGCTCTCACTTGAGTACTATGGCTCTAAGTTTCATAACTTTCCCTACCCAGTAATCTCTAGCTAATTGAATGTCGTTAAAACGTAAAAAAAGAAAATGTGACTAACATAGTCGAAATAAAAAAAAAGGGAAAAAAGAAAAAGAAACTGATGGGATTCCATCGGCAGCGGTGGGTAGCCGCTGTAGACACAGCCACTGCCTTACACAATGTAGCAAACCCGCCACGACTGTGAGAACAGTGACAATAGTCTAATAAAAAAATCTATCCCGGCATTCAAAAGGCATACAGAGATGAACAGCAGCAATCATCATTCAGATTGATGCTAATCGTCGACAGGTTTTCAGTGGTGATCTTGCGTGGCTTAATTTTTGCCGGTTGTCACGGTAAAGATAGATACGTCTACCTTTATCAAGGACACATGATAGTGAACTCGAGTGATTCGTAGTTATTCTGCCTAAGCTCGACCCTCATTATCAGAAGGCAAAAATTAAGCCCGCACGATATTAAGCCTGTTCTAATGACCCTGCCACTTCTAGTTTTCCGATCTGTGTACTTCACATCCTTGCTCTCACTTGAGTACTATGGCTCTAAGTTTCATAACTTTCCCTACCCAGTAATCTCTAGCTAATTGAATGTCGTTAAAACGTAAAAAAAGAAAATGTGACTAACATAGTCGAAATAAAAAAAAAAGGGAAAAAAGAAAAAGAAACTGATGGGATTCCATCGGCAGCGGTGGGTAGCCGCTGTAGACACAGCCACTGCCTTACACAATGTAGCAAACCCGCCACGACTGTGAGAACAGTGACAATAGTCTAATAAAAAAATCTATCCCGGCATTCAAAAGGCATACAGAGATGAACAGCAGCAATCATCATTCAGATTGATGCTAATCGTCGACAGGTTTTCAGTGGTGATCTTGCGTGGCTTAATTTTTGCCGGTTGTCACGGTAAAGATAGATACGTCTACCTTTATCAAGGACACATGATAGTGAACTCGAGTGATTCGTAGTTATTCTGCCTAAGCTCGACCCTCATTATCAGAAGGCAAAAATTAAGCCCGCACGATATTAAGCCTGTTCTAATGACCCTGCCACTTCTAGTTTTCCGATCTGTGTACTTCACATCCTTGCTCTCACTTGAGTACTATGGCTCTAAGTTTCATAACTTTCCCTACCCAGTAATCTCTAGCTAATTGAATGTCGTTAAAACGTAAAAAAAGAAAATGTGACTAACATAGTCGAAATAAAAAAAAAAGGGAAAAAAAATAAATTTTATAAAAATAGATGATTTAGCATACACATTATAAATTATTGGGTATTAATTAACGTTCAACGAAGACTAGAAATTTGAAGACGCGTTTATTGTATAACAAGAATGGTTCAGAAATGTGTTGTTTTTGCGTATGAAATTTCATACGCTAGGACATAATGGGTTAACCTATAGAGAATAATCCCTAGGCTATATTGTCATAATTGTTCCATCAAAACACATATTTGTTCTACAATATTAAACTTTAACCTCGTTTTTTTTTTGCTTCGAGCTGAATATCACTTAGGACCTTTTGAATAAGTACTCTTGATTTAGTACATGTTACTCGAAATTAGTTTTGCAAACAAGAAACCAACACACACAAAAACAAAAGGTTTTCATCTTTCTCCTACTGCATCTTGTCTGAAACGTTTTATTTTTGATTTATTTTTCACAACAAATTTCAAATTCGACTTTCTTCTAATTTTACTAAGGCTCTTACTAGCAAGCAAATAAAATAAGAGGATATTCGAGCCCTCGTCATATTCCACCAATTGATTGGATATCTGCGGAGCCCAGCACCGTATAATCGGCAACTAAAACGTATAAGGTTTGTCCAAAATAAATTAATAGAAAACAAGTTACCTAAAACAATTAACCGAAACCATTCTTATTTTTCGCAGGTTCCTCTAATCCTGTTGTAATGATAGTTACCAGTTCTTTGGAAAAGATATTTCATCAGAGCACCAGTGGTATCATTTACATTCAAAGCGAGCGAATCAAATCCACTGGCTTCATCAGTTCCACCAGCTTAAACCGGTTCTGGAAATGAATTTTATAATTCCACATAACGCATTGTTCATCAAATTCAGCCAGAAGATCCCGGGTCCGGATAAATTTGACGCCAGGAACCAGACTTTCAAACCGATTATGAATGAACTGCGTAAGGATGAAGTACCGCTGTTGCACTGGATAACACGACAATCGACATGCATTATCGAGAACAGCGAAGCTACTCGGTCGGTACAAGCATGGTGAGAAGTTCAAAGGTATTTTAAGGGTGGACAATTTGAAATCTATCTCTTCAGATGCTATTATGAATACAATAAAAACTCAATTTTGTCTACTTCCGATTTTATGAGCTTTCTGATCCGAAATTTGTGTGTTCGATTTCGAAAGATTGTATAGAGGTCTTTATGGATCATCTACGTCTGTATTTTAAAACTGTGAAATAATACGTTTACAAGGTAGTTTAATTCATATCACTAAAACAACATAGATAAATGATATTTACTTATTTACAGTTGATTCAACTGTAGATCAAGTAATTGTTTTTTGGTCTGTAGTTTTTCGAAAGCGATTTTTTCAATCGCCAAATTATGACGCGTCTGTTCCAGTAGCTGCTGTTCACGGGAAACTTTGATTTGTTTCATTTCTTTGAATACCTGCTTTTGATAGTACGATAGGTCGTCAATTTTCTTGGTAAAAGATTCCATTACTGAAATCATATCACTATGGAATTTTGCTTGTTGTCGTACTTGCTCCTGCAACAACCATATACTTTGTGTGACAGGTCTTTTTCTTCGACCTTGAGGAATCGCGATATCGATTGATTCATCGATATCTGCATCCGTGCCAATCTCGGTGTCCGTGGAAGCACAATTCATAATCCTGCTGTTGTTTTCATCGGATGCTCCGACAGTTCCAAAGGAAACAGAGCCATCAACTCCTTCTACAGCAGCAGTAAGGCCTGCGATATCGATCACTCTCTCTTCAAGAGCTGTCAGTTCAACTAATTTATTAGGACCGCCTCCAGTAGTTATTTGCTCTTCTCGGTTGTTGGCTAATTTTTTTTTCAAATTGGATTTCCAATCAAACCATGCCTAAAATTAAATGATCCTATTTTATTTTCACTGCCTTAGTCATATTGAGGTAAGTACCTTTTTCCACCCTGTAGGATCCTTTGTAGGTGGACCGAGGCTGTTCAAGTCTGTTGTTAAATTCTCCCAAAACGGTTTGGCATCGAACCGTGCAAAACCTTTTGCTATGTCCGGTTGATCCTGCAGGGCTTCGACCAGCCTAGCATACTGGTTTTTATTGGTGCTTTGTGCTTTCGGTCGCTTCGCCCTATAAATTGGCATTCAATGGTTTTTATCACAATAATACAAATTTTACTTACATTACAAAATTATCGAATATTTAAGCTGAACTGATAATCGAAACAGTTGATTTGTACTTTCCGAATTACGCCACTTTAATAGTAAAAGCTTGGAGCGATCACACACAGGAATGGCCGTCGTTGAACAATATTAGGTTTGTTCCAGTACCAGGAGAATTCGGAAGTACTCCGGAGCAAACAGGGAGAAAATTGTTCCTGTACTCTCTTTTTCTCTTTTTTCTTCTTCTGGTAGCAAACCGGAGTAAAAAGGAGCAAGTATTTTATAAAATTTATCAACATTTTTGGGGAATATGGATACTGTTATGCTGGGCCTAGTCTCAATGGAAGAGGAGAAACAATTTTTGAAAAGGCAACGTTCAAATTTACGAAAATATTCCAATGTTTTGGAGATGACGGATGTAGAGTAAGTGATAAAAGTTAGAATACATTAAAAAATTAAAATAGTATGTAGTGCCAGCACTCCCGCTAATATCGTAGATCAAGTACCTACTGTATAGATGTTCATTTTAGATTCATCAAAAACTTCCGATTGAACAAACCAGCATTCAAATACATCCTGAATGAGATTTCGAACGAGTTTCCCCCTATGAAACAAGATGGGATTTCCCCAAAGGAAAAACTTGCAGCTTGTCTCCGTTTTTTTTGCCGAAGGCAGTTATCAACATGGTACGGGAAAGGATTTCGATGTAGCTGTCATTTTCAACATTTTCGAAGATCCTCTGAAATGCTCACCATTTTGGAAAGAAAGATTTGTCCGCAATGGATAAACTTACAAATGTCGGAAGAAGAAACGCTTCGAGCAAAAAGATATTTCTATGAAAAATCCGGAATTACTGGTGTGATTATGTGTATTGATGGAACACATATTAAAATAGTTCCACTGACGACAAATCGCAATCTTTTTTTTACAATCGTAAAGGATTTTATAGCCTAAATGCTATGATCGTAAGTAAATGTACTATTATGTTGTATATATTTACATTTGTACCTAATTTTATTTAGATTTGTGACGACCAATAACGGATTCGTTTTATCGACGCAAGCTATCAGGGATCCAACCACGACTCACATATTTGGAGGCTGAGCGCGGCTCGAAAACACATGCTACAACTCCACAGAAATGGCGACAGAAACACCAGGATATTAGGTAATTCATTGTTTTATAAATAGCTTACACATTACTAATTTCCCATACTGATGTTAGGGGATGCTGGTTATCCATCTGAACCGTGGTTGATAACTCCCCACCGAGCACCGGAAGATGGAACAAAGAAAGCAATTTTAATAGGCGGCCTAGCTTGGCAAGAGGGATTATTGAACGGACAATCGGAGTGCTGAAAAACCGTTTTCGGTGCATACTGGGCGCCCGGCAATTGCATTATTCTCCAGCCAAGTCATCGAAAATCATAAATGTTTGCTGCGCACTGCACAATATATGTTTAACATACAATAACACTCTTATTCTTGTATAAAATTATAATGCATGTTTGAATGAGGTGAAAGCACGATATTTCATTTATTGAAAGATATCCCAACCAACAGAGTAGCATATAGCATACATAATGCTCATAGATTATTAGTTAACAGAGCAATACAAACTAGATCAGCAGACGTGAAGAATGAAAACATTTTCACGCAAATAAAAATACAAAAAATATATAACGGAATCACGTTTGAAGCAAATTTTTGTATAGGATAAGTTAAGAGCCATTGTCACTGTCACCTCACCTAGTTGGATGAGATAAGGGGACCTATTCTCACAGTCACGTCGCCTACCTAGTGATTGGAAGAAAATTTCCTTCTAGTCACTAAGTGACGTGACTGTGAGAATAGAGCCCAAGAGCGAAAAAAGCGATTACCGGAGTCACTTTGGTGACTATAGTCACTTATTGTGACAGAACGCACCGATTCCAAGCGTACAGGGGAACAACTTGGACAAGTATGCACACTTCTTCCAAATCTCCAATTTCAATTATTAAATTATGCTATATTTCCAAAAAACTTTATGGCATCGCAGGTTCCTTTTGATTTATAAATAATACAATGCAACATTTATCATTAATTGCAGTCAATGTTTATTAATTTTCCTACAAATCATGTTCTCTCAAAAACTGCTCTCCACCTCATTTTTCTACATATTCAAATTGTTCATCTTCCTAAGCAATTTACACAGACCATTCCGGCAGCCCATCGAATATTGCGGATGCGTGGTTAGATTAATCTGCCGAATCCGGGCACTTTACCGGTATTCGATTGCGGGCCAGAACGCATACATAGCCACGACAATTTGTATCTTCTGAATGCAGCAATTCACTGCACCGAATGACACTAACCATGTAGGTTTTCGCCACAAAATAAATCTGAGTAGTTTTACTTGTTGTAATTGGAATCGACTACAGTCCGGGATCCAAATCTACACGGTTTGGCGTCGAGTCTTGCATGCTGGTTTCATTGATATTCGCTTGTTTGCTCTAGAAGGTTTTTGAATAATTTTATCAGTTTTATCATTCTAATACATAATTAAAAAAACATCACGCAGAGTATTTTATCCATAGCAATAATTTTTCAAAACAAAACTTCTGTGTTGGTTATTTTTGTTTTTCTTGTACTTTCGTTTTTAACCATTGAAAAAGGTTTTTATTGCATTAAACTTATCATAAAAAAACTCATGAAAAACTTGCGAACTTTCAATCAAACGAACAGTTGATTCGACATTCTTGACTTGCGAATCACCAATGTTAAAAATAAGCGATACGACGTAAACAAGAATGGCTCTTTTCGTTCGAACGAATGATGTTCGAAAGAACGAATGGATCGAATTAGTTCGAACGTAAACGGGAATAGGAATCAATGTACTGGATACTAAGGTGTGGCAATGCTGTATTGCTCTCTCGCTCAATTTCTGTAACTTTATTACGTAATAAAGTTCAACTCCATATATTTTCCATATATCTGCTGCCCACGTGCTTTACAGAGATCGAGCGCAATAGCATTGCCACACCTTAGTATCAACCTCATTGAATAGGAATGTGAGATACTTTCGAACCGTATCAATACGGCCGTAAACAAGAATAAGAGTGCTATTGTGTTGTTTTGAACATGTCGGTTAATCACCTTCATTCTTGTTTACGGATGTATCTGTCATTCGTACGAATGAATACTTTCGAACGAGTTCGAAAATGGTATTCTTGTTTACGTTCGTATCCGCACACGAACGATATGAACGTAGTTCGTGTGCGAAAAAGTGTTGCCGCAACTGTCAAAAATTTCAACATGATGAAAAATTACAAAGGTGGCCACATTTTTCTGTATGAGTGAGGTCGAGATGTACAGGTGTCCACATTTTTTCTATATGTGCGTCGGCAGCCAGTTTTTTCGACCAAAAAAGAGAATAAAGTAGAAAAATAAGGCGCGTGGTCCCATACTTAGTTCTGATTGGTTAGTAATGTAAATTTTTGCCCTTTTGTGATCCCGAACGCCATACTTATTTTCACCACGTTCTTACAAGCTTCGTTTCGATTGGTTGGTTTGTTGATAGTGTGTTTCGCGATCCTGGGCGCCATGATTAATTTCACTAGCAACAAACCAACACACTCAAACGTGACAAATGGTAACACATGTATGTACTGTAATCAGTTAACTGACGTCCCTATCTCTACATACAGAGTTTGACAATAGGTTACATCGATTTTGCACCGATCGATGGGGGTCAGTTTGGCAACGTCAAAATCGGTTGAAATGTTGCAGTAAACAATAGAAAACAATGCACACTTTCTTTGATTTGATGAAAACAAAAGTGCTCCTCATTCGTATTTAGAACAAATTTCGTTACAATCAATGCTCTTATGTGTAGTGTTCGAACTTAGAACCATCGTCCGATTCCGACATCGCGAAATAATATAAAAAAAAACCTTTCGTCTAGGACGATTGTAAAAAAACAACTGTTCGCCTTGAGAATAGTCACCAGAATGCCTTTGCTCTCGCATCATCCAAGTGTATGCCTGGATCTTAGCCTTTGCTCTCTTTCATTCATCATATACAAACCTGCTTCATCTCACTCTAATCAATCTGTTACTTTTTTGCCGGAAATCAGATATTTTCCTCTCGCTCATTTTTCAAATCGGTTTTGTTGTTTGTCCCTTTTTCTTTTTTTCAACCATGATTGGATAGTGAAGACTTCAACCGAGCAAACCGTTTCATTTACCCTGATCAGAAATATATATATATATATATATATATATATATATATATATATATATATATATATATATATATATATATATATATATATATATATATATATATATATATATATATATATATATATATATATTTAGTGGGGCAACAAACGTCATTTGCTTTACTTTTCACAACAATATCAACATGTTTATTGAACAGATGTGGGTAAACGTTACGTTCGAATGTATTAGTAATTGCAACATTAAAATCACTGTATTATGAATAATAGCAATTTATTACGTCATAAATTTATTTATTTATTTATTTATCACGCACATCAACAGGCCGTACTCGGCCCCAATGATGGAAACTTAAACTAATTACATCTAAAAAACTGCAGGAATCGATTTCTTAATGATATTCGAGACAAATGAAAGCCGAACAAGTGCGACACACGATTGAAGAGGCGTTGTAGTCCCGTGATAGCGGCATTAGCTGTTTGAATAGTTCGTCGAAACGGCACTCTCAGAAGAACGTTTCCGCGTAACGTTCTGGACCATGCTTGGATGTTAACTCGCTCTAGTAAATCTGGAGAATCGATGCGTCCTGACAGAAGATCAGAGATGAATAAGGCTCTTGCAGTTTCTCTACGACGCTGGAGAGTATCGAGCTGGATGAGTTGACACCGACTCTCGTAGCTTGGTAGACGAACAGGATCGCGCCAAGGCAGGTGTCGAAGAGCATACCGTATAAATTTTCGTTGAACGCCTTCAATTCGATCGCTGCTGCTCATGTAATTCGGGTTCCAGACCGCCGAACAATACTCCAGCGTAGAGCGCACTAAAGAGCAGTATAGGCTTTTGAGACAGTAAATGTCTGTAAAGGATTTAGCCGTACGGAAAATGAAGCCCAGGCTTCGCGATGCTTTACCAACAACATACGAAATGTGATTCTTAAATGTAAGTTTCGAATCTAACAGCACTCCAAGATCCTTAACGCAGCTCACCCGGGAAACAAGAGCTCCAGACAAGTTATATTCAAACTCAATGGGATCTTTTTTCTGGTGAACGATATCACAGAACATTTCGCTGGATTCAGAATCATTCGGTTGTTTTCACACCATCTGCTGAAAGTGTCGAATTGCTGCTGAAAATATTGTGCGTCCGATCGGCTCCTAATTCTGTTGAAAATTTTTAGATCATCTGCATACGACAACCGTGGTCCTTTCAGCTGATAGTTTACATCGTTGAAATTGAGAGTGAATATAAATGGTCCGAGATGACTTCCTTGCGGAATACCAGACGTTGCGGAGAACAGTTTGGAGTATGCATCACCTATGTTCACACTGAGTTGACGGTCAACGAGATAGGATTGAAACCATCGCAGGAGTGATCCACTGAAGCCAAGTTTTTCCAATTTAGCGACTGCGATATCGTGATTGATTTTGTCGAAAGCTGCAGATAAGTCAGTATATATAACATCAGTTTGTTGATTCGCATCGAACCCTTCGGACACAAAAGAAGTTAGAGATAGTAGATTCGTCGACGTAGATCGATTCGGCATGAATCCGTGTTGGTCTTTAGAAATATATTCCTTACAGTGAAAAAACACAGACTCCACTACGACTAACTCAAAGAGCTTGGAAATGGCACAGAGCGCAGAAATTCCTCGATAATTGTCAATGTTTCTCTTATCACCTTTTTTGTGGACAGGAAAGATGAAAGCTGCTTTCCACAATTGAGGAAAAATCGCGGTTGTCAGTGACATTTTGAATAGTTGACAGAGAGGTTCCACCAAACCAGATATACACTTTTTCAAAAACACAGCAGGGACACCATCTGGCCCAGGAGATGACGATGCTTTAAGCTTGGATGCTGCTGATACAATATCCGAGTGCTCCACAGGAATCTCACTCACTGACCGTTCGAGTTGGGCCACGCCGCTAGCTGCAACGTCAATCTGCTGCGAGGACAGAGTCTCACTGACGAACACACTCGCAAATTTAGAGGCGAACAATTTGCATATGGCTTGTGAATCATGCCCGACTTCACCATTCAAAAACATTGTAGAAGGTAAGCCGGTTTCTTTCCGCTGCTCATTGACGTATCTCCAAAACGATTTAGGATCCGACTTAAGCTTACGTTGCATTTTTCGTTGGTAGTTTGAAAAACAAAAACTATTCAGTTTTTTAAAATCGTTATTGAGCCTTACATAATAAGCTCTAAGTGACAAGGTACGGCGTTTGGTAAACTTTCGTAATGCTGCTCTTTTCGCAGTTTTTAGCTGACGTAGCTCGGCTGTCTGCCAGGGGGATTGATCACTTCGTTGATTACACTTTGGGACATGACGATCGATAAGGTAGCTCATTATATGGCAGAACGTTTCAGCGGCGGAGTTCACATCATCCTTGCTTAGCACAGAATCCCAGTTAATACTTTGTAAAATATTCAAAATGCTGCTATAGTCGGCCCGCTTATAATTGTAACACACGATGGGCGCGTTGCTCGAAAACTTCAAAGGCTGGAGTGTAAGATGTAGAGGCGGATGGTGGCGAACATACTTAACTAGCGGGGTGAGGGCGGTGGAAATATGCGGCGATTGATCTCTGGCATTGACGAAGCATAGATCTAAAATCCGGTCGTTCTCGTTCGTGGTGCTGTTGATCTGCTGAAGTGTAGCCGTGCTATAGCCATCCAGAAGAGTGATGCTGCCAGGATGAAAAACAGATTCGTCTGGGTCGGGTTGTAGAAATCCGTTATGAACGGAACGCCACTTTATTGTAGAAAGGTTGAAATCGCCGATAATCATGATTTCGTCAGTGAGTTGCGCCATCGCGGAAACAGAAGTCAATGATTCAGAATGAGAATCAACTAGTGCAGAGTCGCGAATTTTATCGGGAGGGAAATAAACCACACATATATATAATGTTCGATTTCCCAATTTTATCGCTGCCCATACTTGTTCGATGCTGCTCCAAGCGTCATTTGTTATATGTTGAACTTTTAATCCACGACGCACAGCGAGCAAAACGCCACCACCGGAGGATTTGTTACTGTTGAGAGGGCTACGATCACATCTGAGAACCTCGTAGTCAGAGCAAATCACCTGGCTGGAAAGAGTCTGCTCATTTAGCCATGTTTCTGTCAATGCGATGATGTCGTAACAGCAGTCCGAGGTAGCTAGACGATAGGTATTTGCACAGGAATTCATGCCTCCCACATTTTGATAGTATAAGTGGATGGGCGACGATTTTAGGCACGGAAGGCTGACCGGCACTCCTCGATTCATTCGTCTGGAATGTACACCGGGGCGATTGGAATGACTGCTAACAGCGGAAGGAGCGGGTGAACTGCATGAATTGGTAGCACTCGTGATGGAAGTTGGAGTGCTCCTCCGGAGGTTTCCAGCTGACGGCTGACAGCGATGACTCATTAATTGACGGTCGGAAGCATTCGAGCTAGAACAAACAGTTCCATCAGGAAAAACGGTTGATTCATCAACATAATTTTTAAAATACTTGCCAAAGAGGGCAATTTGGAAGTCCCCCTCTCCATTCCCAGACACAGGGCCGGGACGACTGAAGATACTGCTGACTGCAAGGGGCACGACTGTGCTGGGAGGATTGGGGGATTCCATATTGCTTTCTACGGTGCGTCCCGGTTGCCGTTGATCAACAGGCGAATTGTCGGTGCGTGGTCTAAAATAACTGCTATTTGCGATGGATTTATCCCAATCGAGGTGTTTTCCGAAACCCATGCTTCCCGTCATTATTACGTTCTTGCCGAAAGTCGATGAACTCGCGGAAATACATCCCATCCGGCCAGGTATCGGCATTGAGAGCCATTTCACGAAGTTGAGGGTCAACACCAATTTTGAAAGAAATGAAATTAAGCCCGCTTAAATTTGCGTCTTTTTTCACTAACTTCTTCACTTCGACCGGATCGTCCGTTGAAAGGCACTCCTTAACCATAGCACCAACCTCAGCTTCGGAAACGGTGGTAGCAATTCGCGACAGGTAAATCCAGCATTTACTAGTAGCGGGTTGAACAGTGATTGTGGGTACCTTTGCTACATCACCCTTTTTCTTGCCACACGTTAGACTGGGGACATCGGATTTAGAAGGAAATTTATCATCCTCCATCTCGCGAGCACGTTTGCCTCCAGCTCTATTTGGAACGGGCCATGATATGGGAGTTGCAGGCAATGTCGTTGCGGATTCCACTGATTTTCTGGTTTTCTCCATTTCAGCCTTTAATGCTTCAAGCGCTGTTTTATGTGTGTCGGTCAGCAAACGGAACGCTTCGCTCAATGCTGTAAAAGCTGCATTCACTGCGGAGGATTTCATCAAATCCACACAGCTGTCGCAAAGCCAGAATATATTCGCTGAGTCGTTAATCATGTCCAATTTTGGACGAGTGAGCGTTGAACACGATAGATGCATGATTCTGTCGCAGAATCCTTGGCATTTCAGCTGATTCAAAGTGGTTACCGGCTCGGAGCACTGCAGGCAGATCGAATCCATTGCGAATCGCCTACAGGTAGGCAACAGTAGCTACTTCGCGAATAAGCTTTCCCGATATGCATCCACGGTTTCACCACAAGGATTCTATCACTACCGACGACACTTTGGGAGAACAAAAAGTTTATTAATTGTCACCGCACGACCAAGAATCACAAATTATCAGTCAATTGATCAATAACTGCAGCTTAGGCGAGGGCACAAACTCTATTCTAGTTGAGAAATCACTTAATATACACAAAAAAACGATCCAAAATACGAGAACGAAAATAAACAAACTGATTCACAACACCAGCGGTCGGAGAATCGAGTTGTCTCACCTTATTTCTTGGTTACGTGTTGTTTGTTTATATTTTCGGTTCGTGCTAGAATAATTTGCAACGTTAGTGGTTTTATCATGTTCTTTATTTCAAGCATGTAAGTTTTTGTTTTATATATATATTTATTAATCCCGTACTCTACACCATTCTCCTTCTGTACTCTTGCAGGTATTGCTTCAGTTTTTAGCTGAAAACTCGGTAGACGAAGTCATTATCGAACCGAGCTGGTCGTTGAATGTTATTTCGTCGTCGCAAAGATCTAGTGCCCGTTTCAATGTTTTTTTTCTGGGTCACGGCCTATTGTATTTGATGTTTCGTTAGGCGAATCCACTTCAGGAAGTATTACCATTCCCCCTGTGTTATGTATACTCGTTTCTAAATCTGTTGTAGAATTTTGGGGTGCCGCCACCGGCAGAATTGGTGCTTTTCTGACGTCATTCACATTGCGCGAATATTTTGCAATGATCCTGAACCGTTCATTGGAGAAAGTTGCGTCGGTTTTACATCGTTTCTGTTGGGCAAGAAGAACCGTATCTCCAATTTTAATGTTCGATTCTTTAGCTCCTCGATATTCATCTGCATCCTTTTTGCTTTTCAGCTTGGTATCATCATCACGTTCGCGAACATCATGACGATCCAGCTCTGTTTTAGATGAATGCCACAGGCTAGTGAAAGTTCCACGATACCTCCATCCTACCATCAGTTCAAAGGGAGTAATACCCAACCTGGAATGTGGAACTAACATTTTACGATGGTGTACGTAGTGTTCCAATGCATGACGCCAATTCAAACCCTCTAATTTTGAAGCTGCTAAAGCTTTAATAATGCCCTGATGTTGCCGCTCTATGGCACCATTTGTCTGAGGGCATAGCGGTATAGCTTTTCGTACTTTGACGCCTTTGTCCTCCCAGTATTTCGTGAAACTCATACTTTGAAATGGAGGTCCATTGTCGCTTTGAATCGTCAATGGACATCCCCATTGCTGAAAAATTGAGCAAAGCGCTGCATTCGTTCTATCGGCGTCGGTTTGCCTCATTTCAACTACGTTTAAATGCCGGGAATTTGTGTCCACAACTACTAAAAATTCACCTGATCCAAACCCTGGCACTTTCAAAAAATCGATTTGAAGTATCTCCCAGGGACCTTCTGGAAGAACTCTGGATGATAAGGGTATAGGCGGATTTTTTCTGGATAACTGCACACATACTTCGCATTCCTTGACCATGCTTTCGACAGCGGTTGACATACCCGGCCACCAGAAAAACTGCCTCATTATCTTTTTCATGGCCACTATACCAATATGACCACCGTGAGCCGACTGCAATGCTGTATGTCGTAGAGACCTGGGCAAGACAGCACGATCATCCTTGAAAAGCAGAAATCCGAGGAATCGGAGACTCTTTTTTGGGACTCATACCTTTGCAAATCTTTTGGCCAAATGTCGAGCTGCAGAGCTGTGCGTACCTTACGTAACTCTTCATCTTCTTCAGTCCTTTTTTCGATTTCTCCCCAAGTTAGATCCATATATCCTACGTCGAATATAAAAAGTGATGGTCGTCGTCTTCAACCGAAACTGGTTCCTGTGTCTGATTGATTAGCCTTGACAACGCATCCGCAACGTTCATGCTTCCGGGTACTCTTTCAATGGTAAAGTCAAACAATTGCAAGCGGAGTGCCCAAGCATCAGCTCGGGATAATGCTCGTTTACCTAAACGATGAGTACTGTTGAAAATGAATTGGTTAGCTTCGGCGTCCGTTCTAATTACAAATGATCGGCTAAGGAGATACATTGAAAAGCGCTCTACTCCCCAGACTACGGCCAGCGCTTCTTTGTGTGTTTGAGGGTATCTCTTCTCAGTTGGTGTTAGCGATTTAGATGCACATGCAATGATTCGTGCTACTCGATCCTCGTTATGTTGTACTAAGACGGCTCCCAAGCCTACTGGAGATGCATCGACATAGAGTTCGATTGGATCCGACTGACTGTAATAGCCGAGAGTTTTAATCGTCCTCAATGTCCTAGTTTTTAAGAATTGGAATTCTTGTTCCTCGCTTTCGGTCCAGTAGAATTTATTGGCGTTTGCCAGAGCCCTTAGGTATTGAGTCAGGTCAGCTCGGTTTGGAATGAAGCGATCTACAAACGTTACCAGACCAAGAAAACTTTTGACCTCAGAGCATGTTTCAGGCCGTCTGCACTTTTCAATCGCGCCTTCTTCTATCTCCCAACCATCCGAAGTTAATGTGAATCCTAAAAATACAACCTTTTGACTTCTGAAAACGCATTTCGATTCGTTAAGCCTGACGTTATGGTTTCGAAGTCTGTCTAGAACTGCTGCCAAATTCTCATCGTGTTCTTCCTTAGTGCATCCGAAAACGAGTATATCGTCTTGGTAATTTTTCACGCCTTTGCAACCACCGAGGATTTTTCTTTGCATTGTTTCCTGGAACACGTCTGGTGCGTTGCATAATCCAAAAGGAAGGCAAACGAACCTGAACATGCCGAATTCGGTGCAAAAATTAGTTAAGTGACGAGATTCGCGATCCAATTCGATGTGAAAAAAGGCATTGCACAAGTCTATAGTTGAGAACCATTTCGCTCCTCGTAAATCGGCCAAAATTCCCTCCAATGTGGGCATGGCAAAAGGAGTTCTGAGAGACATAGCGGTTAGGCCCCTGAGATCTATCACTAACCTAATATCGTCCTTCCCCTTTGGCACCACTAGCATTGACGAACAGAAGGACGTATTCATTTCGTCGGTCACAGGTTCTATTATGTCAGTCATCTCCAAGTTACGCAGTCGTTGTTCTACGAGAGATCTAGCTGCCTGAGGTATGTTCATAAAAATGTTGCGGCAAGGGGGCAACGACTTGTCATACTCAATTCGGACAGGTGGCATGTTGAATTTAGGGAATTTTTCGTTTATATCGATGACATCTATTTCTCCGGTGATTTGAGGGGGTTCGACGACCGAACCTGTCATAACCGGCACCTTGACACCCAGCATTAAAATGCTGTATCTTGATGCAGTGAATCTTCCTAGTAGCGCTTGAAATTCCTTTACCACGTAGAATTTTTCCAAAAGTACGGGTCTATCGTTGGATATGAAAAGGTACGCTTCGAATGTGGCTGACACCTCGATTGTCCGGTCTGAAGCATATCCCTTGAGACAGCGATCGGAGTCTTGTTTTATGTTCAATACATCTCTACTATAAGCCTCATTACTCATCAGCATATTGAACATGTCTTCCGTGAAGGTGTTGACTTGCGCTCCCGAATCAATTAGAAAACGGCATGGTAACCCCGCTACTTTTGCCAATATGAACCCATCATCGTTGGCTGATGTAATCGTAGCAACCCAGGTAGCGCTTTGTTTCTGTGGTACGAGCTGTCAAAATAATTAGATTGAGTTGTTATTTATCCTTTATTGATGAGCATTATCTTATTTAATTTCAGCTTTTGATTATATATTTCAGTTCCTTGTTTAATTCCAATTTGATTTCTTAACTCTAAAAACCATAGGTAAGGCATAGTAGTTTCCTTGCGGGAGCAACATTACTAGACCATATACTAATACGATTCTGCAGCTAAATTGCTTCTTGTTTTATTATTATGTAGATAGGAAAACGGAAAGAAAAACGTTTACATTTCTGCATGAAAATCAAAAAAAAAATTTAAAATCAAACTGGTGTTAAAAGGGGTACTGAAAAACTTCATTCAATCTTGTTGGTTGGCAATAAAATATTCAGAATTCTCGCTTACTTCCTTAGCCTTTGCTGATTCTTCGCATTTCTCGACTACTGCAATCACATTCCGGCTAGACTCAACAGTAGGTTCATGCACTGTTGAACTCTTAGGATTCTCCATTGGAGCCAAATGACATGCTACCTGAATGTGCCCGAACCGTCCACAGTTTCTGCAATCTTTATTGATGGCGTGACACTTATCAGGTACATGGTAAACACTATTGCACCTCCAACATCTGTTTCCTATTGGCACGTTACCGGTTCGTTGTGGATTAAAACCAGTTCTCTCACCCATACCTCGTGATGGGCCTTGAAATCGCGTACGTCTTATTCTTATTCTTTCCGCGGTAACCGCGCTGATAAGTTGTTCTTCCGTGGTACCTTTGTTGAGTCTCCTCCCTCAGGGGGAAATCAGCTCTAACCGGCGCTACTATCGCTTCGTTCTTTGAACCATGCTTCTGTGCGAAGAACTGTTCGTTTAGGCGAATAGCCTCGAGTTCCCTGACCTTATCAACCAGATCAGTAAAGGATCCGTTCCTGCTGAGGAGTTTCAGTGCCATTGTGCACACTTCCTTTCGTTGGGCATGCTCAGCGATTGTGCCTACAATTTCCTCAATCTCTTTCTCTTGTCCATAATCACAAAGTCTGGCAGTAGATCCCACACGCGTTACGAACGCTAAATCGGACTCGTCTGACTTTTGTTCCATCAAGGCGAGCCTACGTCTCTGTAGCATTATATCCGAACTTGATCCAAAGTACGCCTTTAGCCTATATAAGGCATGAGTGAACGGAAACAAATTTGCATCCGGCGCATCTGCGTCTGCTTTTGCGTTCCGATATATATCCAAGAGACGGGGACCAGCTTTAACTTTAAATATTGTGAACTTGGTAATTTCGTCAGTAACTCCCGCTAGTTGCATTGAGTCGACAAGAAGATCACGCCATTGTTCATAGATATGTCGATTGATTTCTTCTTTCTCCGCAATTGGTTTGCATTCGGGAACACAAATCGACGAAACAGATAGTTGGTTGATCGAGGACATGAATTTCGAATCTTCGAAGCCAGATGTATCTTTTGGACGCTGAGTACTTGATGGTCCGATAGCCTCAAATTCGATGGTACTTTGTCCAACCAGTTCACTTGCGTCCGTCGAAGGATTCTCGATATCAATTTCTTCATTGCGTTCTCTTTCCCCTCGTATTTGCTTAATTTCGTCGATTAACAGAGCGTTTTGGTTTTTCACTTCTTCCAAATCCTTTTCCAATTTTGCAATCCGTTCCCGTTCCAATATTCCGGTATGCAACATTTGCTTCTTCATTTTCACGGCGCGCTGAAGACTACGAGGAACTAGCTTCTTTCTTAGCTTTCTAGCTCTTGGATTTCGGTCCGTGCGTGATGCATTTAGCTTTCTCTTCGTAGTAGACAAATCTCTGTAAAATTGAAATACCCTATGGTAATCTTAATCGCTCATAACTAATTTAATCTTTTTTTTTAAGGTGATTTAGAAATATATGGCTTGGTAAGTCCTTTTGTTCAACTTTAATCATTTCCCAATCTAATCCCAACAAGCTAACTGATGCAAAATCACGTAAAAATAATTAACATATTGATCACTCTGTTGCTTCTATACGGTAATAAATGTAATTGCTAATTTCTTTTTACCGAATGCCCACCAACTTTCTCCTAACAGGTTAGTCTTTTCCGGTTTCATTGCGTTCAGCCTACTCATTTTCTTTATTGATTGAGCCTACTGAATCTATTTCATGTCGGACTATTCATATTACGACAATACCTTTTTTTTGCGAGCATACAACCTACTCACTTCCTACCGATAGCGAGCCTACTGCAATAAGGTAGCCATTTTATTCTTTATTCTGAATCAGTCTGGCTATTGAAAGCGTTCTCTTTTTTTCATTTCTAGTCTACTCATCAATCATCTATTGAAGAGCCTACTAAATAATTATTCATTTTAATTCCGACCTCTTTGCCGAAATTAATGAGTTTATTAAAGACTCGTGATAAAAACGCATGGCCATTCATTTTTTTTGTCCACGCATACAGCCTACTCACTTCCTGCCGACTTCGAGCCTACTGCAATATGGCCGCCATTTTGTTCTTAATTAGATGAGTCTGCCTACTGAAAACGTGTTTTTTTATGATTTCATTTTAGTCTACTCATCAATAATCTATTGAAGAGCCTGCTAAATGAACATACATTTTAATTCTCGCTTTTACTTTGGGTCTATTAAAGACTGGAATGGCTGCCACGTTCCGTGAACAATCTCTATCAAGAAACCTATTAAGCTTCTTATACACCAAATACCTACCCTCTCGGAGCGTTATCTACGCCATTGTAGTGTTCGAACTTAGAACCATCGTCCGATTCCGACATCGCGAAATAATATTAAAAAAAACCTTTCGTCTAGGACGATTGTAAAAAAACAACTGTTCGCCTTGAGAATAGTCACCAGAATGCCTTTGCTCTCGAATCATCCAAGTGTATGCCTAGATCTTAGCCTTTGCTCTCTTTCATTCATCATATACAAACATGCTTCATCTCACTCTAATCAATCTGTTACTTTTTTGCCGGAAATCAGATATTTTCCTCTCGCTCATTTTTCAAATCGGTTTTGTTGTTTGTCCCTTTTTCTTTTTTTTTCAACCATGATTGGATAGTGAAGACTTCAACCGAGCAAACCGTTTCATTTACCCTGATCAGAAATATATATATATATATATATATATATATATATATATATATATATATATATATATATATATATATATATATATATATATATATATATATATATATATATATATATATATATATATATATATATATATATATATATATATATATATATATATATATATATATATATATATATATATATATATATATATATATATATATATATATATATATATATATATATATATATATATATATATATATATATATATATATATATATATATATATATATATATATATATATATATATATATATATATATATATATATATATATATATATATATATATATATATATATATATATATATTAGAGGGGCAACAAACGTCATTTGCTTTACTTTTCACACCAATATCAACATGTTTATTGAACAGATGTGGGTAAACGTTACGTTCGAATGTATTAGTAATTGCAACATTAAAATCACTGTATTATGAATAATAGCAATTTATTACGTCATAAATTCACAACACCAGCGGTCGGAGAATCGAGTTGTCTCACCTTATTTCTTGGTTACGTGTTGTTTGTTTATATTTTCGGTTCGTGCTAGAATAATTTGCAACGTTAGTGGTTTTATCATATTCTTTATTTCAAGCATGTAAGTTTTTGTTTTATATATATTTATTAATCCCGTACTCTACATTATGTTGACTACGATAATGTGACGTCATGTCACCCTCTTGACTATAATGCATCTCGAAGTGAGGTTGTCATTTTTATTTCAACGATTTTGAACTCTGTCAAACCATTCGGAAAACGGTTCGGATTCCGGAATAAATTCCAGCTTATTAGCAGCAACCGATTATCAGTAGCGTCTGGCTCAAATGGCACGTTCCCCATGTTGATCGGAGAATTTGTGCCACCGAGCAACCGATTAAGTCGTAATAGTTTGTTGTACATGAGCTGGAATACATTCAGGATTCCGAACGGGTTTGCGAAAGGATTTGACCGAGAAGATTTGACGGAGAAAATAAAAACGCACGGTGTCGTACTTCGCTTGTCTATTTGCACAAATTCAAGAAAATCGGTTAATATTTCATAAAAAAATATTTTGTCGAATATTTGAATTAGTTGTATTTTAAATATTTGTAATTAGTGAACATATTTAAAATACTTCTGTTGACTGAATGGGAATCATTCTGGTACTTATGTAATGCATGTCATTGTGAGTGTACTTTAAGTATTTAAAGAACATATTTTATGCATCAAAATATTTTGTAATTCGCTATACTTCAATTCTATACTGTAAGACAATTACTGTAAATTTGTTGAGTTATTTATACATATTTATGCTACTTTGTGTACGAGCTGGCACTTAAAGTTTTCAAATAAGTATGGCTTTGGCACTAAGACTAGCCACACCGGAGCATAGGTATTAACGATTTACTAACCGCCATAATTACACGACACCGCATCGGCGGTTGGCAAGCAGGTTGGGTTAATAGCGAGTGCATGTATTTGCAACTTCTGCGTGTATTTGCAACTTCTTACAACCAAAGCCAACGTTGCTATTCGCAGAAAGGAAGTAAAACAAAATGGACGTTGTTGAACCAGCAGGATCTTCCAATAATGGAATCTTTCGGCGCAAGGCCAAAGCTGCTAGCAAAAAGCGGAAGTTGATTGGTTCTGAATCTTGCCAATACCGGAATATTTTTAGCTGTGGAGGCCAATACGAAGGCTAATGACAGCATCTATCGAAACCGTCAAGCTTTCGATTACTTTGATCGATTTCAGTAGAAAAAGCTATGTTTCCAATAAATATTATGAGTTGGAACATACCAAGAAGTGGCTTTGGATTTGAAGAATCCACTATTCCACAACGGATGCTATGTTTGTTTCTGTCAATGTAATCGAAGAGGATATTAGCAAACCAAAGGAATGCGATTAAAATAATCATGATGGCACTTAAGGCCTTTTAAATTGAAAGGGCATATGCGTGAAAATTTCAAAACATCTGCAATTGTTCATAGGCGCCTTGCAAAAACGATCCAAGATTCATTTAATTCTCTGTTTTTCTCACCGCACATAGGTACATAGTAAAAACATCCTAAGCATCAAAATAAAACAAATAATTTTCTTCTGTTCATGCGACTTATTTTCAAAGTTGAATTTAGAAACTAAAAAAATTTGAAATATAATTGAAAACCTCTTTTATTCTGATGTAATATGTCATTCGTTGATTTTAACCACATCCAGCAAATGGTTGGTTAATATGAACTAAAGTTTCCCGCATTTTTCTTCTCCAAGACTTCTTTTAAATCCAGTGCAACTATTTAATATAGCAATAGAGAACATTCGTAGTCCGGTGCCCATTTTGTAGAAAACCTTGAAGAAATTCAATATTCATCGTGCTACTTTTACTGAAAAAGCCCTGCAGTGTCGTATGATTTCAACACTGATAAAAATCCAAACGTTAATTCTATTTGGATCAAATCACTTAAAATCCATATGAAGAAGAAATAGAACTGTTATCACGGGCACAAACCTCCCCACCGAGGACCGGAAGATGGAAGCGAAGAAAGCAATTTTAATAGGCGGCATACCTTGGCAAGAGGAATTATTGAACGGACAATCGGAGTGCTGAAAAACCGTTTTCGGTGCATACTGGGCGCCCGGCAATTGCATTATTCTCCAGCCAAGTCATCGAAAATCATAAATGTTTGCTGCGCACTGCACTATATTTGTTTAACATACAATAACACTCTTATTCTTGTATAAAATTATAATGCATGTTTGAATGAGGTGAAAGCACAGATATTTCATTTATTGAAAGATATCCCAACCAACAGAGTAGCATATAGCATACATAATGCTCATAGATTATTAGTTAACAGAGCAATACAAACTAGATCAACAGACGTGAAGCATGAAAGCATTTTTTTAAAGTCACGCAAAAAAATACAAAAAATATATAACGGAATCACGTTTGAAGCAAATTTTTGTATAGGAAAAGTTAAGTTAAGAGCCATTCTCACTGTCACCTCACCTAGTTGGATGAGTTAAGTGGCCCTATTCTCACAGTCACGTCAGCTACCTAGTGATTGGAAGAAAATTTCCTTCTAGTCACTAAGTGACGTGACTGTGAGAATAGAGTCCAAGAGCGAAAAAAGCGATCACCGGAGTCACTTTGGTGACTATAGTCACTTATTGTGACAGAACTCACCTGGAAGAGCGATTCCAGGAGCACAGGGGAACAACTTGGACAAGTATGCACACTTCTTCCAAATCTCCAATTCCAATTACTAAATTATCCTATATTTTCGAAAAACTTTAAGGCATCGCAGATTCCTTTTGGTTTATAAATAATACAATGGAACATTTATCATTAATTGCAGTCAATATTTATTAATTTTCCTACAAATCATGTTCTATCAAAAACTGCTCTCCACCTCATTTTTCTACATATTCAAATTGTCCATCTTCCTAAGCAAATTACACAGACCGTTCCGGCAACCCATCGAATATTGCGGATGCGTTGTTAGAATAATCTGCCGAATCCGGCACTTTACCGGTATTCGATTGCGGGCCAGAACGCATGCATAGCCACAATTTGTATCTTCTGAATGCAGCAATTCACTGCACCGAATGACACTAACCATGTAGGTTTTCGCCACAAAATAAATCTGAGCAGTTTTACTTACTGTAATCGGAATCGACTACAGCCCGGGATCCAAATCTACACGGTTTGACGTCGCTTGTTTGCCCTAGAAGGTTTTTGAATAATTTTATCAGTTTTATCATTCTAATAAAGAATTAAAAAAGTTTTTCTTGTACTTTCGTTTTTAACCATTGAAAAAGGTTTTTATTGCATCACTTATCATAAAAAAACTTATAAACTTGCGAACTTTCAATCAAACGAACAGTTGATTCGTCACCCTTGACTTGCGAATCTTCTTCTTCTTCTTCTTCGCTTCTGTTTGGCTTGTTTGTGAAACAAAGCCCAAAATGGCACAGCATATAAAGCTATATTGCCAGTTAATTTTCGTTTATAGTCCAATGGACTTTACTTTTTGTGACTAACCGACGATAAACTCGCAGCGCCACGAAATTGGTCCACCACAGCACGAGTAATTCGCCCAATCAAGGTGAAAAAAGCGAATTATCTAGCACTCGGTGAAAACCAACATGTCGACACGTTGAAATTTTCACCGGAAGTGGACTTGCGAATCACCAACGTCAAAAATAAGCGATACGACGTAAACAAGAATGACTCTGTTCGTTCGAACGAATGATGTTCGAAAGAACGAATGAATCTAATTGGTTCGAACGTAAACGGGAATAGGAATGTGAGATGCTTTCGAATCGTATCAATACGGCCGTAAACAAGAATGAGGGTGAATAACAAAAACTTTACATCGTGATGCATCAACAAATTAAACGAATTCGACCATCACAAAATTGTGTCGAATGTCATCGATTATGTTTATTGTGGATTGACCTTAACGCAACGTTCAAGATCTTGGCTTTGAAATCATGGCGGCGCAGCAGATATCTCTCCAGAACGCATTCATGCGACACATGACAATTAAAAAAGTTGGATCATTAGCCATCACCTGGAAATTTTAATCAAACCTGCTTTCCCTCGCTATTTCGTGCTTTAATTAGTAAGGGGCTGGAAGGTGAAGTATATTTTTCAATATCAAGAGCCATAGTATTCAAAAGAGAGCAAGGAGTAGATGGAAGAAAGTTTAGAAAAGCGTGGGATATGGTCATATGAGCAAGCTTAGAGTTTCCCATTGACTTGTCTGCTACCGCAGGACCTATTGAATTGTCTGCTACCGCAGGAGATTCGGTTCCGACTACATGAAGTACAAAGTACTTTACGCTCTAATGCCAAAATATCTTAACTCCTGCGGTGACAGACAAAAGGTTAAGTCGCCGGGAAACTCTAAGCTTGCTCATTTGACCCTATTCCACGCTTTTCTAAACTTTCTTCTTTCAACTCCTTACTCTCCATTAAGTATGTCTTTTAATATTGGCCCTTATTACGAGTATCACTTCACGGTGAAAACAAAGTGAAGTGACAATAATGCCATTATAGGAGTAACCCTAGTGATCAAATATGAAAGAGTTCATCCGAAGTGACAACTTAGATGAACACAGTGTTATTATGAGTGACACGTCACTGCCATTTTATCGAAAAAAATGACACTTCTCGTGGATTTTTTTCATTGCCGTTTTCGAATGTGTAAAGCAGTCACGTAAAATGGAGTAAGTTCAAATGTTCGTTCTTTTTTGCCTTTTTACTAATATTTTGACAATTTTATACTTGTTTAGGAAGAAAAAGACGAATAAGCGACAATTTGCCTGCCTCGTAGCCTTCATGGAGAAGAATCCCGAAGTAGCCAGAGGAAGTAAGTTTGTCCAGTCACGGGAATCTGTTACTTCTCTATGGTGGACAGTGACGGATTCGCTGAATAGCTTGGGTCCTCCCACTCGTTCCGTGGCAGCATGGCAATTTTAGCTTTGTGCTTTCAGTTGTACAATTCAACGCATGCAGTTATTTGTTAGATACGGATTTTTCAAACAAATAAATATCGGAATCTTCCTGTACTTACTTCTACTTTTCTAATAGTTACACTAATTAATCATTCTAAATTTCTGCTTACTATTTATAGGTTTGGACCGACAAAAAGCTGCAACTAAAACGAAAGTTACAGCATAACAAAAATGAGTTGACGGCCACTGGTGGTGGGCCAAACACTTTACATTCGTTCAACGACCTGGAAGAATCTATCATTCGTCTCCTTTCATTAGAAAGAGCGGTGAACCACGAAGGTACATTTTAAATATTACTAAATTTACTACCATAAATAACATTCATTAAATGTAGGATCTGTTTTTGGAATGCAACTACCACCTAGTGCACCTGCTGATGAGCGCCAAGTATGTGTGCCTTGCGAAGAAGACCCAAACGAGGAACCGAATGTCCCGGGCGATGAGTCTACGCATGATAATACAACACATGATGATGCAACTAGGAAGGGTCAACCAGCAACGCGCGGTCGTGGACATTCGTAAGTAAACGGAATTATCGAAAAGCTCTGCTTGAAAAGCAGACTGATGATCTCAGTAAAATAAAGCGACATGTATCAGACTGCGCGCGATATTCGCGTAAGTCCTACGATTTGCATGGAATGCGATTTAAGTTGGAGAAGAAGCGGTTGCAGCTGGACGAGGAGAAATTTATTTTCAAGAAGCAGATGTTACTGGAGAACAGGCATTGCATTTATCGCTCATATGAGTAAATGCGCCCGGATAGCTTGCTACTGCGACAATAAAAACTCACATTTTCACACGAAAAGTTATTGGCACTCACACAACTTCTCCGGATAAATACAACATGTTATTTCTCCGGATAAATAAAACAGCCAGAGAATGAGTTTGTCATGGTATTCTTCATTCGCTCGCTGCTTTCCTGTCGTTATTCCAAAACACGAGAAAACAAGTCTATCATATTTCTTCGCCGCTTTTCTTTGTAATTAAGTGTATTTTTTTGAAGTTTTAATTGATTTCCACAAAATTAAAATTTTATCACCTTCTCCGGTGAGAAGGAAAAAGTCAAATAAATTTTATCCGGAAAATCATTCTCACGCTATTTGTGGAGACGGAGAATTTAGCGACTCATCTTATCTCGGAAAAGTTGGACCTCGGATAAGCTTCTTCTCGCGTGAGTGAGAGAGAATTACAATGCCTGCTGGAGCAGCAAAAGTATAAAAGCCAGCAGCTACAATACCAGTTGCAACTGGTTCAATACAAAAGCAGAAGCTCGATTTTGAAATGGGGCTGTGACGACCCCTTGGTCAGCGCGACTCACTGTAAGGAACAATGCGCTGTTCGTAGCAACACGTCATGCCGAGAGGTAAATGACGTACTAACAAACTGTCACTACGAATGATGACTGGCGCAATTTTCGGAAACCATGAGTAATCTACTTGGCGACGAAGACGAATAGTGCATTAGTTGTTTTCCGCTAGAATTATACGGTTCATTAATTGTGAAGTTTCTTCAGCAGCAGAAATTGGCTTTCGGACGGATGTGCATTGAGTAATGTAAGATAGAAAACTTATATTCGTATCCCTTAAACTGCTAATAAAAGTTATACATATGTAGGTTGAGAGGTTAAGA
The DNA here is from genome assembly GCF_030247195.1 of Topomyia yanbarensis. NCBI lineage: Eukaryota > Metazoa > Arthropoda > Insecta > Diptera > Culicidae > Topomyia > Topomyia yanbarensis. Next base: position 81,028,048 of record NC_080670.1, read on the forward strand.
TTTGGAAGAAAGGAAGAACTAAGATAGTAAAGAAGGAAGAAGAAAACAGAAATAGACTAAACGTAAGTGAATTAATTATGTGAAATAGGGATGAAATCTAAAAGATGATGAAATTTCAGGATTTTTTTAACGTGCAATAATATACGTTACTGAATTGGAAACCCGTTTCTTCTTCTACTCCGTTTCGTTGACCGGCGCGTCAACAATTTAAAAAAATTAAAGGGTTGTGTACAGGACACGACCACGGTGACATTAAAAATATAGCTTTTTTATCTATCACACATATCGACACACGTTCTTGTTCACTCGCCTGTTTTCATATGTTACAATTTGCTATATACCCTCCCCATTAAAACATAATTTATTGAAGGTCTTTTAACGGTAATCTATTAATTAATCAAGTATCTCACTAGGTGATTGGCATTATTTGGCTGATCCATCTAGTAAAAATAGGCTGGTCTGTCCAGAAAATATATTCAAAAGAAAAGTTCCATATTGAGAGCTGTGATGAGGAAATCCACGCCCGCCAACGGAAATATACAGATTCTCCATAAAATATGAAATTTCATTTTCCATTTAAATTTTCAATAATATACTAATGAACTTAAGTAAACAATCTTAAGTGTAAGTATTTCTTGATCGATTAGTGGTGGAAAAATGAAATTATTTGATAAATTACATTGTTATGCAACGTTCGCACTACCAGTTAAAACGGGTTTTTATGCTATCTTGGTGACATTTTTCTTGTTGCTAATTATTAAAACGTGTTATAACTCTGTAGTGTAAACGTTGTATTATTAAACCAATTCTGCAGCGTTTTATGTTATATAGGTGTTTTATGTGGTAATCAGGGTTGTTAATCGATAATTAATCGTCATCGTCGATAACGTTAACCACCCGTCAACGTCATCGGAAACTCCGTTAACGATAATGTATCGTCGGATTCATCGTCATCGTCGATAATTCATCGGTGGTTATCGCGATACATTTTGCGTTACTTTCCCGTTTATTGGAGTTGAAGTTGAAACGGTTAACTTTCAATTGTTTAGATATAAATAACTATTAAAGGACATGTTGTTGGCAGTTGAAAATCAATAGTATTGGACATTTTCTATGCACAGGGGGGTTCGACGATGTGTCAAAATGGAATTTTTTGTCAACTTTTCGGGAGTGTTTTATATTGAAGGGAAAGTTATTAGCAGTTGACAATCAATAGTTTTGGACATTTTCAATACACAGGAAGTTATTAATAAGTGAAAATCAATAGTTTTGGACTTGTACCATCGGTGCGTCAAAATAGAAATTTTTTCAACTTTTCGCAAGCTTTTTATATTGAAGGGTAGGTTGTTGGCAGTTGAAAATCGATAGTTTTGGACATTTTCAATTCACAGGAGAATCCACCAGTGCAAAAAGGTGAAAGAAGTTCTTTGAACCACGAAAAACATTTTTTAGCTATAGTGCCTTCAGCAAAGTTTATTTATATTTTTTTGCATTTAAAAGTATTAGTTAGGTGATGAATCCCTCTAAAGCTGAGAAGCAAGTTTTTGTTTGGTCATTTAAATGAAAATAAAAAAAACTTTTTTTGGCAAAGTTGTTGAGAATATCTTTAGTATTAATTTCGCTGAAGAGACTATGTGTCTATCTGTCGATTTAATTATACGTTTGTGAAGATTTCTTTGATATACCCCACAAAATTGCTTATTTCAAAATACTTTTCCTGGTAATTTTGTAGAATTTCAAAATGTTCAAAGATTTCGTTCAACATAAGAAAATACAGAATTTTTGTAATGTTAATTTATTTGTATCTCTTGCAACTTAGAAGTTATCGAATGATTTAGTGTCCAAAAAGCAATGTTTTGGTATGGAAGCCACAAATTTCCGCAGGTATAGCTTTACCAAGACGAATCTGTAAAACAAACACTATATATACTGCAAAATATACAAGAATATTACTACTGTACTGTAAGACCTCCTAAGGGAAATTTTTACTAAATAATAAGAACGGGTTATGAGGCTTTGTCGAGGGACTAAAGAAGATTATTTTAACCACTGCGGTTTATTAAAAAGAAAGGAAAAAATGTATTAGTCTTGGTGTTTGCGTTTCGACATCGTCTCTTCAGAACCAGAAAAAATATGTGCCGATTTTGTCAATGTCAATTCACCAAGGGGCTGATAAAAACGGGTCTTCACTGTATTCAAAAACGACTAAAACTCTATTATGAGGTCATTCATAAATTACACTACATATTTGAGGGTAAAAGAAGGAAACATGAAGCATCTTGTTACATAGTGGAGAGAAGAAACGGAGGAGGGGGCTAAAAGCATCCCAACTAGAAAAAAATATACATTGGAAATATGTATATTCTCCATTTTAAAATTCAAAATCTTCTAGTTTAAATTAAAATTATAATAAAATCTGTTAATCACCACACCACCTAAATGTGTAGTATAATTTGTGAATGGCCTAATAATAGTGGTTTAGTAGTTTTTTCAATATATGTCTGTGCGTGATAAAAATTACTAATTACACAATAGCTCAAAATTTGTTTTCTTCATGGTCAAAACAATTTTGATCACCTTTTTGCCGCACTGTGCACCTGGGACTCTTCTGTGCACCAACTTACTCGAAAAATAAAAAAAAAATCCATTTTGACACATCGTCGGACCCTTCTGCGTATTTAAAATGTCCAAAATTAGGGGAGGCTGAGGAGACTTGATCCCCGGGGAGACTTGATCCCATCATTGTAACTCAAAGGCGGATCAGAATACATTAATCGAATATCCAAGAAAGTTGCGCAGTTTTATCTAAACATAAGTTTCTTTAACACAAAAAAATAAATTGGACATGTGTTACCGAATTTTTACTGATTCAAAGAAAAAAATCTCAGAAGAACTGAAGAAGATTTATTTTCTAAATTTTCAAACTTTTATACAATTGATAAAGTCACCCACTACATACTATACTTTTGTATACAGAATTACAGGAGAATGTCAATTATATGAATTAATTATGATTGAGCTGATTTTTTTGTTCAACTATACTTGTACTAAAGTTTGCTGAAATAGATGCTATGGGTTCACTTGATCCCTTCAAATTCGTGGATATTTGATTCCCTTCGCCATGCTTCATACACACCACTAAAAATAACCAAATTCACACCAGAACAATTGAAGTCATTGTTACCATAAAATAACAAAAAAAACACTGTCAAAAATGAACGCTTCATCGTACAGAATCTTAACTGTAATTGTTTACTACAGTATACGTAGCAACCATGCATCCCACATTTGACGTTCCTCAACCATTATAACGACAGCTTTCAAATAATTGCACAGAGATTTGGGGAAATCGTAAAAAAATCTTGTGAGAGATGCGTAATATGTAGTAACAAAAATAGTAATATGTAGTAACAAAAATAGTAATATGTAATCACAACAATTTAATCAACACCACAATACATTTATAACATTGAATGGGGTTAGGTACCTATTTTTGTCCTATTAGGGAGGGTACCACATTATTTCATTATTAATTTTATTATTTCAGCTCCCTTGCTTTGTTATTAGGAGCCATTTTTTATTTCGATTATAGAGGTTTTAGCCCCAAGGTCATTCGCCTCTTATTAAGAGCCAATATAATAACAAAATTGTCTTGAGAATGGTGAAAATCTTCTGTTTGAGCGCAGCAAAAACTCTAATCGAGTACCCCAATTATCACAACACCATTTGAGCCAATGCGCTGAGCAAAGATGGCAGACGCTGCTCTAACCAAAGGCTTCAGGTGGGTTGGATGATAATAGAAAAAGGGTAAAAATAGGCTTATTAGCCTACATGCTCTTTTAAACACGTTTTCAAAAAATAATCAAGTGTCCCCAAATTAGGGATCGAGTCTCCACTAATCAAAGAATTTTCCAGTTTTTTGTTGTTTTCCAAAAATGCTCATAGCTCATGTCCAGAATAATATTTCCATGTAATTTTTTTATGATTATCAGTCAACCCTAGAAACAATATAAAACTACAAAAAATACATAGTTTTTGTATCATTCCACGGAGTAGGATTGAAAAATAAAAAAGGGGATCAAGTCTCCTCAGTCTCCCCTATTGATTTTCAACTGCCAACAACTTTCCCTTCAGTATAATACACTTTCCCGAAAAGTTGAAAAAAAATTCTCTTTGACGCATCGTCGGACTCCGCTGTGCATGGAAAATGTCCTAAACTATTGATTTTCAACTGCCAACAACATGTTTTTCAATAGGTATTTATTTCTAAACAACTGAAAGTTAACCGCATCAACTTCAACTCCAATAAACGGGAAAGTAACGAAAAATGTATCGCGATAACCGATGAACCGACGATGACGATGAATACGACGATACAATTATCGACGATGACGATGAAGGCGACGATACATTACCGTTAACGGAGTTTTCGATGACGATACATTATCGTTAACGAGTAACGCCGATAAATTATCGCGAAAAATGTATCGTATTAACAACCCTGAATAGGACTGACATAATTATATCTTCAGTACAGCGGTTTGTTTCATAATTTAAAACAGATTTATTTTAAAATTTAAATTAGTATACCCAACCGTATTTGTTGTATACCTTAAAACGCAATTAGAACTGTGTTTTAAATACATAGGGTAGGACAGATATTCTGACTGGTTAAACTGGGAAAACAATTTTAAGTTCAGTAACGCTTAAGACATGGCTTGAATTTGAATCGAAAAAGAACACCCGCTTCAACTGCTGCTGGGAGGGTACGTTCTGTTTTAAAATTTGTTTGCAGTACGAAACAAAAGTGTTTGAAATTAGAAAACAAAAAGTTCTGCTGGGAATGTGATTGTTTCCGATGCAATTACACTCAGATTTTTCACGCAGGGGATACAGGCCGTGTAAATGAAAACCGCGTAAATTTCAAAATCCGCGTAAAAAACCTGAGTGTACTCTCCTATATAAAATACTACGCTGCTGAACAGTGCAATAACTACAGAAGCACGTTGTCAGATGCCTTACTGATAAAAAACATATAACCGAAATATGAAACATGAAAACCAATTGGCTCTTTACCCTACGCAGCTACAAAGCGCCGTAAACATGGATTAACAAGTTACAACGCACACGCATGCATAAAAATAAATATATTTTTTTCAAACGCAACACTCTTAAGCAGCACACACCGTATTGAATTAAATCCAAACCACCCCGCCCACCCACTTTGCAAATCATTCTGTGACACCATGCTGGTACCCGACAAATCCGCACACGGCCACCGCTGCCGAAAATGCATAGCGTCTACCGCTTATTGTAGTGCCCAGACGCTGCAGCCATGATCTTACCCGTTCGACATAAGAACAAAAACTGATTCAAACGGGTACGCGTCACCTCTATTTATAAACTAACCGTATATGGTTTAGTCACTTAGGTGCGAGTGTGTGCAAATGCCAACGTTACCGAAAATCGATAGCGCTTATTGCATCGCCCGGAGACGACGTTGCTCGTGTGGGATAAGAGCAACAACTGATTTAAACGGACATGCGTTGCTTCTATTTATGACTTTTCGTGTTTCATTGAGCAACTAAGCTGCTCTCTTTTGACGGCTGTGTCTGAGAAATCTGCCTCACGAATGGTATTTTTCCCGTTTTTTGTGAACTTTTTAATTTTACCAATTTCCGAAAGTCTACTTTTATTGGGGAGATATTAAATGATTACCAATATTTAAGTTAGGTGTTTCTGAATCGGTTGGTGTATGAATGATTAAAATCCATCTAGTAATATCGGAGTTATAAGCGTGCAAACCTTACATAGTTTCGTTACATGGGAGATAGTTTAGATTTTAGAATGACACCTAGCCCCAGATAGTGGAGTAAGACATTTTTAATGTCAAAATCGTTTATCCACGACACGGAGATCATTCAGAAGGTTCAAGATGCCACGGCGAGGCGAACAACAGCTAGAACTGGCCGCCCCAAACGATACAGCCACCAACCAACACTGCAAGTTGTGCACAAATGCGGACGATAGTCGCATGGTCCAGTGCGACAAGTGTGTTGATTGGTACCACTTCGTATGTGTGGGTGTTACCGAGGACGTTCAGCATCACGATTTTATCTGCCCTCCATGCGGAGCCGCCAAGGAAAAGGCTAATAAAAAGCGCAAGTCATCAAAGGCTTCATCGAAAGTCCCGTCACTAAGTACGAATGTGAATGTTCCGGCGAGCATTCAAGTACCAGTACAAACGGCTCAATCGGCATCCGAAGCAGCGTTGCTAGACCGTTCCGCGTACATCGATACAACTACCGCGGTTACTACAAGTATTTTGACGACTGCTCCTGTTATCCCAACAACAGAATTAGGATTAGAGTAAAGCCATGTCAAGTGATCCTCGAATTTTTCGCAAAATCACCGATTTTCATGAGATATGTTTTATTGTATAGGGATTATGGTAAATAACTTTTGGTATAAATATTTCGTTAAAATTCCTTTTTTCCTTTGAGATATTAACCCTTAAACTTTATTGCGTGATAAAATTGTAAATTTTATATCTCAAAACCTACTGAAGATAATTGAATGAATTTTTGTACACTTATGGAATGATATTTACACTATCTCATAAAAATAATTTTATAGTATAGTTATGTGAATAACGGTACTTTGCATCTACTTAAAAATTTTAATTGTATTTTTTCTTGCGTTCTTCACGCTAAAAAATTTCAAAAGGTATTTCAAATTACGCGTCAATCTCTCACCTTCAATAATCTGTATTGATAATTTTTCATTATTGTTTCTATCGAGAGTTATGGATGATTTTGTAACGGTGCGTACCATCAACGCACGGCCCACTTTGATGCAGCCAGGTGGAACTTACACATTGGCAACGACGCATGTCCCAACGTCCAACTGCGCATCGCGTAGGAAACGTGCATCGCATGAGTAAATGAAACCACATCTCTAGATTGGTGCAAAAGAACAAACTTTTATATACGGATTATCAAAGGTTAAGGTTTTCTGGATATTTTGAGATACTTTTAGATTTTTTTGACCGAGGTGCACAACAAAAACAATTTTGTTTAATGAATACTTTTTTATTATAATTTAACGTTTCTAGGAATTAAACTGTATCGCAAAGAACCGAAACATAACTCATATAATACGCTTATGTTATTGCCATCTTCGAAGACACTTTTGTTATGGCATTTTCGTTTTTGACAGTGTACACCAGTATTGTCGGGGCTATACTCATTCAAACTTTAGTCTATCTCTTTTTTCACTATATCGGTGTATACCAGGTTAAAAACGAAAACGTTATTAGTCGATGTTTCATCCAAATTCATTACTAGTCTACAACATTATGCAGGGAAATGGAATATTTTATGAAAACAGCATTTTACTTCGCTTGTTTATGTCCACTGAGTGATCTTACTTATAAACAACGAAGTGTCTTGCGAAAAAAATTACTTTGAATCTGTTTTCAATCGCTTTGGCGTGTTTTCTTTATCGCTATTGCTTCTGTCAATTCTGTTAATTAGTGGTTCTCCAAGTTCTAGTAAGATATTATTTACTTCATCAAATTTCAGTAAATCATCAACGATTTATAATTCAAAATCTTCATTACTTTTTTAACGAAATACAGTACTCGGTTGGTAGTACCATATTTATAACATAAAAACAAACGAATGTTTTTTGAGCAAATATACTGTGCTAACACCTAGACAGAACCAACTGACGATAAAAAGTGGTAAAATATGTCAATTTGCAAAAAAAGTCATATACATGCAGATTCAAACATGCCCATTGCTCAAGTTTGCACAGCAACTGCCAACATCCGAGCTCGCCGGTTTGAGAGTTTGAATGACAGAAAATTAAATAATTCCTGAAAAATATAACACTAAAAACCATGCAAATTACTCGGAATATGTTCACCTTTAAACATCCGCACAGAAAAGCTTATATTTTTGCTCTAATATCGAAGATGGCAATTTTGGACATAAGGTATGCTCTGCCAAAGCGATACGCAGTAGGACGTTGCTACATGCGGCGTTGCCAATACGTAAGTTCTCGCGGGCTGCATCAAAGTGGGCCGTGCGTTGAAGGTACGCCGTTACAAAATCATCCATAACTCTCGATAGAAACAAAAATGAAAAATTATCAATACAGATTATTGAAGGTGAGAGATTGACGCGTAATTTGAAATACCTTTTGAAATTTTTTAGCGTGAAGAACACAAGAAAAAATACAATTGAAATTTTTAAGTAGATGAAAAGTACCGTTATTCACATAATTATATTGTAAAATTATTTTTATGAGATAGTGTAAATATCATTCCATAAGTGTACAAAAATTCATTCAATTATCTTCAGTAGGTTTTGAGATATAAAATTTACAATTTTATCATGCAATAAAGTTTAAGGGTTAATATCTCAAAGGAAAAAAGGAGTTTTAACGAAATATTTATACCAAAAACTATTTACCATAATCCCTATACAATAAAACATATCTCATGAAAATCGGTGATTTTGCGAAAAATTTGAGGATCACTTGACATGGCTTTACTCAATTATTTAATTTTCTGTCATTCAAACTCTCAAACCGGCGAGCTCGGATGTTGGCAGTTGCTGTGCAAACTTGAGCAATGGGCATGTTTGAATCTGCATGTATATGACTTTTTTTTGCAAATTGACATATTTTACCACTTTTTATCGTCAGTTGGTTCTGTCTAGGTGTTAGCACAGTATATTTGCTCAAAAACATTCGTTTGTTTTTATGTTATAAATATGGTACTACCAACCGAGTACTGTATTTCGTTAAAAAAGTAATGAAGATTTTGAATTATAAATCGTTGATGATTTACTGAAATTTGATGAAGTAAATAATATCTTACTAGAACTTGGAGAACCACTAATTAACAGAATTGACAGAAGCAATAGCGATAAAGAAAACACGCCAAAGCGATTGAAAACAGATTCAAAGTAATTTTTTCGCAAGACACTTCGTTGTTTATAAGTAAGATCACTCAGTGGACATAAACAAGCGAAGTAAAATGCTGTTTTCATAAAATATTCCATTTCCCTGCATAATATTGTAGACTAGTAATGAATTTGGATGAAACATCGACTAATAACGTTTTCGTTTTTAACCTGGTATACACCGGTATAGTGAAAAAAAGAGATAGACTGAAGTTTGAATGAGTATAGCCCCGACAATACTGGTGTACACTGTCAAAAACGAAAATGCCATAACAAAAGTGTCTTCGAAGATGGCAATAACATAAGCGTATTATATGAGTTATGTTTCGGTTCTTTGCGATACAGTTTAATTCCTAGAAACGTTAAATTATAATAAAAAAGTATTCATTAAACAAAATTGTTTTTGTTGTGCACCTCGGTCAAAAAAATCTAAAAGTATCTCAAAATATCCAGAAAACCTTAACCTTTGATAATCCGTATATAAAAGTTTGTTCTTTTGCACCAATCTAGAGATGTGGTTTCATTTACTCATGCGATGCACGTTTCCTACGCGATGCGCAGTTGGACGTTGGGACATGCGGCGTTGCCAATGTGTAAGTTCCACCTGGCTGCATCAAAGTGGGCCGTGCGTTGATGGTACGCACCGTTACAAAATCATCCATAACTCTCGATAGAAACAAAAATGAAAAATTATCAATACAGATTATTGAAGGTGAGAGATTGACGCGTAATTTGAAATACCTTTTGAAATTTTTTAGCGTGAAGAACGCAAGAAAAAATACAATTAAAATTTTTAAGTAGATGCAAAGTACCGTTATTCACATAACTATACTATAAAATTATTTTTATGAGATAGTGTAAATATCATTCCATAAGTGTACAAAAATTCATTCAATTATCTTCAGTAGGTTTTGAGATATAAAATTTACAATTTTATCACGCAATAAAGTTTAAGGGTTAATATCTCAAAGGAAAAAAGGAATTTTAACGAAATATTTATACCAAAAGTTATTTACCATAATCCCTATACAATAAAACATATCTCATGAAAATCGGTGATTTTGCGAAAAATTCGAGGATCACTTGACATGGCTTTACTCATTAGCAACTAATATTCCACCCTACAAGTATGCCCCCACGGTCCCTCAAGCTCCAGTTGTATCGTGGAGTACCACCATACCCTCAGCCAACTCGTTTCCGCCTCTAGCGTATGGACAGTTTAACCAGATCCCAACGTCTAGTTTATCGTTGCCCTACCCAGTTCCACCACCCGCTCTGCCAAAGCCCTCGTGTGCAATTCTACCGCCAAATACGTGCGAGTCGAGCTACTATCCGGGAGTACTTGCAGCTCAGAATTTCGCAGTACCTTCCTGTGGCAATCAGCTGATTCCATCCCTGCATTATAGCACTCCTCTATCGTCTCGAAATGCGCCAATCACTACTTTGCCCAACAAGACAACCCAGAACACTGCAATCACGTTTATAGGAAATAAACCATCTGACACCAAGAAACAAGGTCGGGAGGAGATTCTCAGTCAGCGTTCCGTTGCAGCTAGTTCCAGAAAGTCTAAGAAGGATGAAAGGCTTCAATTGGAGCTGCAAATTCTTGACGAAGAAAGGAAGTTGCAGGAAGAAGAACAGGCGAAGAAACGTGAATACCTTCAAAAGAAACATACACTGTTGAGAGAGATGGCTAACGATTCGACGACGGATGACGAAAGTGAAGGATACGATGAAGATAAACAAGCACTAAATAATAAGGTGACCCAGTGGATACAAGAAGTGCCGCAAGCCGGAAACAATCCTATCCAGAATGACAGAGTGCAATCAACGCAACCCCCCTTGTATCGCAACCAGCTATTTAGTCAGTTTGTTCCCGAATTTCGACAGCTAAGAGTAGGCGAAGGCACCCAAATTCCATCGAGGATTGAGAACAGTGGAGCTAATATCGGTATGTTTAACCCAGCACGGCGTTCGACACCTCGACAAGCAGCACTGGTGGACGACGATGAAAATAACCTCTCACGTAGTCAAATAGCTGCACGCCAAGCAGTATCACGCGAACTTCCAACGTTCACTGGCATTCCTGAGGAGTGGCCATTATTCTACTCGACATTCATCACCACGACCAATATGTGTGGGTACACATCGGAAGAGAATCTCGTTCGCCTACAGAAATGCCTGAAGGGGAAAGCGTATGAGGCAACCAAATGCAGATTAATGCATCCTTCAAACGTCCCCGGAATCATCTCTACTTTGAAGATGCTGTACGGTAACCCCGATGTAATTGTACACAATTTAATTGCGAAAATAAAGTCCACTCCCCCACCGAGACCCGATAGATTAGACACACTTATCGAGTTTTCTCTAGCTGTCCAGAATCTATGCGCCACAATAGAAGCCTGCCAGTTGGACGAATACTCTCACAACGTTGTACTTCTTCGTGAACTCGTTGAAAAGCTACCATCTTCGGTAAAAGTCGATTGGGCAAAGTATCGGCGAACGCTTTCACACGTCAACCTCACCATGTTTTCGGCATGGTTGTACGAGCTTGCGGAGACTGTTTGTCCTATTGTTTCGCTGTCAAGTATTGAGTCGAAAGTAAGTCGGGGCAAAAGGGATTCCGCTTACCTCAACGCACATATGGAAGACATGCATGATTATCAGAACAGGTCAGATCAAGCCGTCAAGTTCGCACCACGAAACTCGACATCGAAGGCCTGTGTGCTGTGCAAAGGCAGCTGTACTAGCATTGATAAGTGCACTCGATTTGCTGAATTCAGTTACAACTCGCGATGGGCAACTGTAAAAGAGTTTGGGTTGTGTAGAAAATGCCTAAAAAACACAAGGCATCATGCAAATCTCAACAAGTTTGTGGAAAAAACGGATGCCAATTCAAACACCACCAATTACTCCACAATAACCAACGAGATAGCGCTACGTCGACCAGCGCGCCACCACGTCAGGCCCCAACAGCGGCAGTTACTCTACAGAGTACGATAGAACGAGAGTGTAACACACATCTGAAACAAAAGAACAAGATGCTGTTTCGTGTCGTTCCGGTCATTCTGTACGGAATCCACAAAGCCGTGAAAACCTTTGCATTTCTGGACGACGGATCGTCGCTTACGCTGATAGATGCCGCACTTGCAGCCGAGTTACACCTAAATGGAATAGCAGAGCCTTTATGCCTTCGCTGGACAAGCACTCAAAGTCGCTCCGAGAACGATTCGGTACGACTGAGCATTGAAATATCGGGTACGGGGGAGAACCACAAGAAGTACCGCCTCCAAGAGGTACACACAGTCTCCAATCTCGACCTGTTTCATCAGTCCATCAATATGAAGGAGTAAGCAAAGCAGCATCCTTACCTGAGAGGCATTCCAGTTGAATCCTATCAGGATGCCCAACCACGTATTCTTATCGGTATGGACAACGCAAACTTGACACTTCCATTGAAAGGAAAGGAAGGAGGATGGTGTCAACCCATCGTCACAAAAACACGGTTGGGATGGATCATACACGGTGGAACTGAATCACAGGAAGAACTTGTAGGCTATCATAGTCCCCAAAGGTGTCTCTGTAGCGGAATAAATGATACTGTACTGCAGCAGACGGTGAACGAGTCTTTCTCACTTGAAAACGTAGGAATTTTCAAACCAAAGCAGTCTCTTGCATCAACTGAGGACCAACGGGCTGCAGATATATTGAAGACTGTCAAACAAACCGAAAACGGACACTACGTTTCTCGGCTGCTCTGGAAGTATGATGAGTTCCACCTTCCGAATAGTAAACCTATGGCTTTACAGCGATTTCGTTGCCTAGAGTCGCGTCTGAAGAAAGATCCTGAGTTAGCAGCAATACTCCGAACGAAAATCGAAGAGTACCTGGAAAAGGGTTATGCCCGCAAGCTGATGGAGGCCGAATTAGCAGAAACGCGGCAACGGATATGGTATCTCCCGATCTTTCCGGTCTTCAATCCGAACAAGCCGGGGAAGGTGCGCATCGTTTGGGATGCAGCAGCTAAAACCAATGGTGTGTCATTAAATTCGATGATGTTAACTGGACCAGATCAACTAACATCCCTCCTATCGGTACTCATCCAGTTTCGAGAAAATCGGGTAGCGATTTGCGGTGATTTAAGAGAGATGTTCCACCAGGTTAGGATTTCGGAAGAGGATCAAAACTGCTTACGTTTTCTTTGGAGAGAAAACCCGTCGGATGCAGAACCCAGTACCTACGTAATGCAGGTAATGACGTTCGGGGCTTGTTGTTCTCCCAGTTGCGCCCAATACGTCAAAAACTTAAACGCTGAGAAGCATGGAGGGCAGTACCCGAAGGCAGCTAATGCAATCATCAAGAACCACTATGTGGACGATATGCTAACGAGTACGGAGTCAGAGGAAGAGGCGATCCAGTTAGCTCGTGAAGTACGACACGTCCACGCTCAGGGCGGATTCGAGATACGTAACTGGATATCGAACTCACCAGTGGTTCTCAACGCTTTGCAAAAGGAACGGATCGATGAGAAGAGCCTGAATCTAGGGTCCGAACTAGCTACGGAGAAGGTTCTTGGCTTGTGGTGGTGTACCGCAACGGATACGCTCACGTTCAAACTTTCACCGAAGCACGATGAGCATCTGTTATCGGGAAAACGTCGACCTACCAAGAGAGAAGTGTTGCGGACCTTGATGACCATCTTCGACCCTCTGGGATTGCTGTCGCACTTGTTAATCTTTCTCAAAATTCTACTGCAGGAGATATGGCGCTCAGGAGTTGGCTGGGACGACGAAATTCCTGATGCTCTTAATGAGAAATGGGAAAAATGGTTAAAGGTTCTTCCATCGGTACGGGATGTACGTGTGCCGAGATGCTACCGACTGCTCGTGTCAAACGGTCCGGAAACAAATGTGCAGTTGCACACATTCGTCGATGCCAGTGAGGATGGTTACGCAGCCGTAGTGTATCTACGATTCCAGCAAGGCAACCACATAGAGTGTTCAATCGTTGCGGCGAAATCACGGGTGGCCCCTCTAAAGTTTGTTTCGATACCGAGGCTTGAACTTCAAGCGGCGGTTACAGGAGCGCGGCTAGCGAATATGGTGACCAATAGTTTATCATTCAAGGTGAACGAACGGTACTTTTGGACTGACTCTCGTGACGTGCTGTGCTGGATCCGGTCCGATCACCGACGATATTCGCAGTTTGTCGCCTTTCGTGTCAGCGACATCTTGGAAACCAGCGAAATTGCGAACTGGAGGTGGGTCGGCACAAAGCAGAATGTGGCGGATGAAGCAACCAAGTGGCAACGTCTGCCGGATCTTGGAAATGACAGTCGATGGTTTAAGAGTCCGGAGTTTCTATGGCAAGAACGCGACAATTGGCCAGTTGAACCATTTACAACTGGAACTACTAAGGAAGAGATACGTTCCAACTTATTTCATCATAGAGTTGTCATGAAACCATGTATCAACGCAGAGTACTTCAGCAACTGGAAACGATTGGTTGGTACAGTAGGTTTCGTGTTTCGATTTCTGTGTAACTGTCGGAGCAAAGTAACGGGAATCCATCGTAAGCTCGGCCCCCTATCCAGCATGGAATTACAGCAAGCATCGAACTACCTCTTCAGAGAAGCGCAGAGAGAATCATTTCCAGAAGAAGTGGCCATTCTTTTAAATAGAAATGGTACAACAAAGGCGCTCCCTAAGCAGAGCGCAATATACACGATGAAACCATTCTTAGACGAGAATCAGTTGATGCGAATGTTTGGTAGAATTAGCAGGTGCGAGTATGCCACAATGGACGCGCAGAATCCTGTCGTTCTCCCGAAAGATCATCACATCACGAAGCTACTTGTTCGAGACTACCATGAACGTTTCCATCATTGTAATCATGAAACCGTGATTAACGAACTGCGACAGAAATTCAGGATACCGAAACTGCGAGTTGTATATCGAAACGTGAGGGCAAACTGTCAGAAATGCAAGAATCAGCGAGCAATTCTCCAGCCCCCTCCAATGGCGATCTCCCAAAGGTTAGGCTGGCGGCCTTCTGCAGACCGTTCACGTTCGTAGGCGTGGATTACTTTGGCCCTATCATGGTAGCGCTAGGGCGAAGATCGGAAAAACGATGGGGCGTACTTGTGACATGCTTGACGACACGAGCAGTGTACATAGAGGTCGCACACACACTAAATGCGGAAAAATGTGTTATGGCGATCAGGAATTTTATGGTCAGACGTGGCGTTCCGAATCAAATATTCAGCGACCGTGGCACGAATTTCACGGCAGCAAACAAGGAGCTCGGGGCGGCTCTGGCAGAGCTAGATCAGGAGAAAATTGTGCAGGAAATTGTCAGTCCCAACACTGAATGGTGTTTTATTCCTCCAGCGTCTCCCCACATGGGTGGGTCGTGGGAAAGACTAATCCAATCTGTAAAGCGTAACCTAGAACAAGTTCGCCCACGATGTTATCTCAGTGATGAAGTCCTTCGGAATCAGTTGATCGAGATAGAAGGCACAATTAACTCACGTCCACTAACACATGTACCGGCAGATGATCCAGATGCTCCTGTTCTCACGCCAAACCACTTTATTCTGGGTTCATCTAGTGGGCTTAAACCGGCTACTTTACTCGACGACAGTGCTCTGGCATTGAAACGTTCTTGGCGTAATTCGCAGGTGGAGGCGAACATCTTTTGGCGTCGGTGGGTTCGCGATTACATGCCAGACCTCACAAGGCGCACAAAATGGTTCAGCGAGGTAAAAGCAATCGAGGTGGGAGACATTGTGGTCATTGTAGATCCAGACCATCCGCGGAACTGCTGGCCCAAGGGGCGGATCATCTCCGTGAATAGAGGCAAAGATGGCAAGGTGCGATCGGCGGCTGTCCAAACAGCGATCGGAGGTGTGTATGAACGTCCAGCGGTCAAGCTGGCAGTGCTTGATGTTCGACGCGATGAGCAGGTAAGCCACGACTGTGGCGTACCCGGGGGGGAGTTTGACGACCCCTTGGTCAGCGCGACTCACTGTAAGGAACAATGCGCTGTTCGTAGCAACACGTCATGCCGAGAGGTAAATGACGTACTAACAAACTGTCACTACGAATGATGACTGGCGCAATTTTCGGAAACCATGAGTAATCTACTTGGCGACGAAGACGAATAGTGCATTAGTTGTTTTCCGCTAGAATTATACGGTTCATTAATTGTGAAGTTTCTTCAGCAGCAGAAATTGGCTTTCGGACGGATGTGCATTGAGTAATGTAAGATAGAAAACTTATATTCGTATCCCTTAAACTGCTAATAAAAGTTATACATATGTAGGTTGAGAGGTTAAGATTTGGAAGAAAGGAAGAACTAAGATAGTAAAGAAGGAAGAAGAAAACAGAAATAGACTAAACGTAAGTGAATTAATTATGTGAAATAGGGATGAAATCTAAAAGATGGTGAAATTTCAGGATTTTTTAACGTGCAATAATATACGTTACTGAATTGGAAACCCGTTTCTTCTTCTACTCCGTTTCGTTGACCGGCGCGTCAACAGGGGCGGAGAACAACGGCTAATATTGATGCGCAGGATGTTCATGACATAGACCGAGATGATAGTGAGGGTTAATTTATAGCTACCATTTTTTAAGTTAACTTTCCAAAAATATCAGTATAAACGTCATTGTTTTGTAGATTGAACTTGAAATAAATTTCGTCGCTTTAAGTTAGTCGTATGTCATTTAATAAAACAACATTTATTCGTTTAATTTTATTACTGCATAAAACAACTTGCCTGCTATTTATAAGATATTGTTCATGATTTCCTCTCTGATCATCGACGCATCATGTTGATTTCCATCCATACCATGTAACTCTGCATCCCCTTCACCATCCTGTAATTCCGGCTCGTCATAATCCATTTTATGCTTAATGCGAAGGTTGCAAACATTTACTATTTGCGTGGCTTTTTCAGGCTTATAATAAAGCTGCCTTGCTCCTAATAAGCATCGAAAAGTATTCTTGGCCATTCCAATCGATCTTTCCACTGTGATGCGAGTTTTGGAATGTACTTCATTGAATCTCGTCTGTCGATCAGTGGTACTTGAACCGGTTCGAAAGGGGGTAATAAGAAATGGCGTCAAAGGGTAGCCGGCATCACCTATTATAGATGTAAATAGTTAAATTGAAAACAAGAGCAAGATTAATGAAAACGAAAAACACTAAGTTGAATCTTAATGACATTTCGACATAGATTTTTCATTAGGGCTTAAATCGCAAATGTAAACAAACTGCGTTTTCGCTATTACGACATTATGCAACAAAAATACTACAAGATTGAGGTGAAAATTAGTTAAAATGGTTTTTAGTTCGATGTATAATTAAAGAAAACAAAACGGCGAAACATGCATTTTCTTCGAGATTTCGACTTAGGTCCTTCTTCTCATATGGAATATAAAGGCCAAACTTACATTTTTAGACAGAAGCGGGCGTACGGTTATTATTCACAAATAAAAGAATAAACGGCGATTCTGTTATATAAATGATAAGCAATATCTACTATGATCATGTCTACTCGATAGTTGTTGCACATAAACATTCGAATATTTCGATATTTTCATGAAATTTGAAGAAAAGATTCACGCGCCCTTTCTTTTACATTGGGTTTCTATGCGCCCATTTGCTGAGCCCTATTAAAAGGTATACTGTCAAGCTCGCCCATTTACCCAGCCCTACCCAGCAAGACAGAGTCAGTTTAGCCCATTTACCGCGCCCTTCTGAAAATTATGTACACGGTTTAGCCCTTCCGCAAATGGTGGTTGCTGAAGGGCGAAATCACGACTGGGATGCAAATTGGGCGTAAGCATTTTTTTAGTTTCTACCCACTAAAAGCACATAGGAATTAAATTCTTTGTTATATTGTCATAAGGTTTAACGAAAAATGCTTCCGTAAAAACACGGTCATAAAGTAATTTATACCTACAATAAAAACTACATTTAGAAAACCTTCGCCGAATATTGAAACTGATTTTTCTCCATTTGAGTACATTGCGACTTAGGCCCTAATGAAAGATCTGTGTCGATTTGAATACGCTCATTAACCTTATTCTCACCTACACCGAGCAAAATTTACTTTGAATTTCCATAAAAACGTCTTATGACTTTCAGACGTAAGGATTTTAAATGGATTTTATAAGTATGTCTTATGATTTGGAGGGGAAATTTTCCAAATCCATCTCTTATTATTTTCATGAGACACTCTTATGAAATTTATGAAAATGTCCGAATGAACGCCATAGGTGCCCATTTATGAAAATTGCTGACATTTATAAGCAGAAAACATAGTAGTAATAATGATTTCCATAGAACAGTCTTATGAAATTCATCACAATGATCAAATGAATGCCATAAGTTTTTTTTATGGATATTATCGTGCATTTATATGAAAAATAGAACATGGCTGATATTTCTCGAGCATTTTTAGTAGACAAAAAATCAACAGTAAAAATCAACCTTTAGATGATATTAGGTTTTACACCAACCTACATAACCCCAAAATGAGCCGGATGAACTTCGTTTGACAATTTTCGGTGGTTTGTTCACATGGGAGTTACGTGAGTTTGAATGTAACAGATGGGCACCTGTTGCACTCGAACTCACGCAACTGACAAAGTAAACAAACCACCGAGAATTGTAAAACATGAGCGTAATTCATAATGAGGTCATTCGTGTTGTCATCTTGTAGAACTAAATTCGGGACAAATGAACGGCCAAATGTAGATGCCTTCAGAAGATTGAAAAGAAAACTCCCATTAAATATTAAAATTTGTACATAATGAGCAACGCTTCGTCAATATTTCCTGGGGAACTGTTCTTAGACAACTCGGAAACTGGACTTGACAACTGAATGATAATGATTCTTACTTCTCAAATGATTTTGATAATTATAAAATACGTGTCAGACACTAATTATATGCACAACTGATTTCAACTGAACTCATTTCAAAATATTGGATATCTTCTGTAAAAATCATAAGCATGGATACTGATTTAATGCTCACAGTAATTTATTGAATAATATAAAAAACAATTATTTTAAATTTTATTGCAATTTGACTAAAATTCTCACTTCTTTTGTTTCAAACAGCAGTAACCAAAAAGTGCTGGCCTGAAACTATTAGCTCCTTTAGACGTCCAGGCCAGTACTGAATTCATAAGAAACAATTATGAACTTTTCACAAAAGTGACGTTTATGAAAAACAATATAATTTTATAGAATCAGTAACATCTCATATGGGTTTCATGAGAAAAACTTATGAAATTCCTAAACCCATATATTGGAGCAAAATCATAAGACTGTTTTATGAAATACATTATTTGTACGTCTATGGAGTGCATGAATAAAGATAAATGAATTCATAAGCTTGCCTATGACATTCTAAAGCGTTCAATGGCATCGTCAGAAGGCTGGTTCATATGCCGAGACTTACGAAATTTTCAGATGCTTTTTGCTCGGTGTAGTAACCAGGGGTGGAATCACGTAAGGTGATAAGTGATTATCACCCTGTGGTGATAAGGTGGTGATCACCCAAAATTTAGGAATCACCTAAGGTGATCACCTTGATTGTCACCGACTCTGTGATTGAGCTAACCTCACCCACATATCACCAGCAGGGATGCCTGATAATATTTTGTGAAATCTTTCGCAGCCTAAGCAAAAATCTGTGCGAATCTGTGTTAAGGAAAATATACGTTTCTCTCAAAACAAGAAGTGGCGGCCTTTTTTTTAGTTTTGTCAAATATTGACAAATTTGTGCATTATAACAGAAAACTGTAGAAATCTGTTCATTGAAACAGAAAACTGTGGAAATCTGTGCAGTATATTGAAAATCTGTGAAACACAGATTAATTCGAGCACCTGGCATCATTGACCACCAGTCGTTGAACGCCATCATTATTCATTATAGGTGTTTACTGTTGACCAAAAACCAATAATACGCTCGAAAAAATCAAAATGTTCTTTCTTAGTGATTTATTTTTTTTATGACTTTAAAAATCGAAGGCAGCAGGATAAAATGCAACTTTACCGTCGAAAGTTAAGGGATAATTCCAATCCCCTCGATCTTCCAGAATCGATGTAGGTATGATGTTTTTTTTCATATTTTCCTTTGCCTGATTGACTTGTTCCACAGTTTTTTGAAACGGTATCGTGTCAATAAGTATGTTTTTTATACATACTGAATGAATCCACCATATTCCACCTATTCTTCAACTTGCAACAACTCTTCAACTTCTAGGAGGTGCTTCTTATCAATGGCAAGTTGGAACGGATTTTGTTTCTCCTATGGGTCAAAGTACTGTAAGCAAAATAACGAACAATGTTTCGAAATTAATGGAAGAGAAACTATGCCACCGTTGGATTAAATTGACTTTCAGTGTTACAACGCAACAGTTTTTTATGGAAAAATATAATATTCCTGGGGGTAAGAGAATTTCATCCAAGTAAAAGTTAATATTTCTAAATTTACTTCTAGTGATTGGATGTATCGATGGTACACATATCATGATTTTGCAGCCGCCCGAGAATGAGTACATATATTTTAATCGAAAGGGACGACACAGCCTAAATGTTATGATTGTAAATACGTAATATACACTGCTCAGTCATCCGCAGTGTAATTTTTTTGATAAAAAATGCCAGAAACAATACACTGTTGATAGTCGACTCATATATTATAGTTGTGTCTAAAAACTGGAAAATCTTACCAGCGACAATCTTATTTTGTCTTGTACTAATACTAATACTTGTAATACGCATTATTCGTCCAATGATGCACTATAATGCGCACTACTTCTGACGTGATTAACAAGCACTGAGCAAGAGAAGACAACGATTGTCGTCGGCTGGATTTTCCAGTTAACAGTAACGATGTTGCAGATTTGCAACGAAAAACTTAAAATATTGGCAGTATATGCTAAGTATGGTGGTTGTGCTCATGACAGCTTCGTATGGCAACATAGTGTAGAGCACGAAATGATGAACGCGGAGTTTGAAAAAGGTCGACGGAACTTTTGGTTGTTAGGTTTGCCCGCGGTTTTTTTTATCGAAATGGAAAATTTGTAAAAGTTTCTTTTAGGAAATAGCGGATATAAACTTGAACCTTTTGTAATAACTCCGTATAGAATATCACTCGATAATTCACCGGAAGCCAAATTTAACGACATCCATGCAAAGGCTAGAAGTACTGTTGAACGATGTATTGGTGTTTGGAAAAGTGATGGTTCAAAACTGAACTTGTTCATCAGAACTGTATAGATGTATTATATTTTTATTACAGCGCGTTGGAGAATCACTCTTGAAGAACGAAAGTGCCGATATTTACCACAAAAGGTGGCCCGAATTGTGTATGTTACTTCCGCACTTCACAACATATGCTGTCACTATCGTGTTGCCTTACCTCAACAACTTGTAATTAATACTACAGATCAAGTGACAGTAGAAACATCACAAAATTATAACGAAGCGATCACCGCCACGACAATAAGAGACAGATTAAGAGATTATTTGTGTGACTGAATCAAAGAAGTTTCCCTCTTGAAGGCGATTGAGAAGGGTAATATGGAGCCCTATTCTCACAGTCACGTTACTTAGTGACTAGAAGGAAATTTCCTTCTAGTCACTAGGCGACGTGACTGTGCGAATAGGGCCCATGTCCTTCGGGGCACTTGATACCATATATCAATGAAATGTTCTTAGTATATATTATAACATCGTTGAATTTGTAGTTTGTAATGTGCAACATGTAGTTCAAATATATACAATGTAAATGATATCACGCTGGATTTGTTTGGAACTTTTTACGCATTTTAAAATCATATTTTGGGAAACGACTACTACAGGTTTTTACTTTTAATTACTAAATAAGGGGAGAGAGTAAATCTTGTGTGCGTGCGTGTGTCGTTCAAATTGGTTTAGCCCATTTACTAAACTCCCATTTTGTGTCGCAGCCTGCTTTTCTCCGGGAATACATTAGTGGAGAACGGATCAGGTTGATAGACGAGGCATGTTAATACAGTCAACATAACATAATAATCCTTTGGTGGAAAAAAAATCGTTCCACACATACTATCAAATCACAACCGTTACAGAGTTATTGAACATTTTCTCTATTTGATCTGTTTAACTCAACAAGTGTACCTTGTATTTTAAATTTTTCAGTTCCATTGGAAAGGTGGTTCCATTTCCTACTGAATAATTCTCTCATATCTTTCAGTTAATGTTTTTTAGGAATCAGGAATCAGCGTCTGGCTCAAATGGCACGTTCCCAATGTTGATCGGAGATGTGTGCATTGCCATGAATCTTCTTTTCATCATTACCCTGATGGAAAGGATTGGGGAAGGGGTAAGGAAAATAACGACACAGAACAATTAAAACAGAGCATTCTGCACCCCCGGAAGCTACAATAGCTGGAATAAAACTTCTATCCCCCGGAGGGATTTAGAATTTTTACTTAAACAGTGAGCGGATATATCAACACCTGCCAGGGGGTATTGAAATAACAGAATGACAACACCCCCGAAAAGATATTGTCTTTGAAGTACGGCTTAAACTATAGCCACAGAGAACAGACGTCCATCTTCAGCATTCAACTTGTGTAAAATCTCTAACGGTTTCGAAGGTAGTTTGGATATCAAAACCAGGTGCGCTACTGTTGTCATGTTTTTTGTGGCTGAGTTCGACAGAATTGACAGCGGTTATTCCTCTACCCAGTCAAACTAGTCCGGAACCGATTCCGACTTCCAGCATGAATTCCAGCTCAAATGCGTCAACCGATAGAGTCGGAATCGGTTGTTTTCTTTGAGCTGGATTCCATGCTGAATCCATCCAGGATTTCGAACCGGTTCCGGAATCGATTTGACGGATAGTAGGGATAGGTTGGTGTGGCGGCGCTAGTGTTTTTCGTATATTAATTCAAATGTTTACACACGTTTTTTGAATATTTTTGTTCTATCATGGATGTCTGTTCTCTGTGCTATAGTTCTTTACCATACTGGGTTAGGAACAATAGCATATCCTTGAGTTTCAGCTCTCTGTACATAGGTTCATCTATGTTTGGAGAACCAAAAATCCGGATACGCAATTGCATTACTGCAGTGCAGCTACACATCAAATGATATGAAGTTCCGTAATCGTATTCATAGAGATCACACGAATAATACTCAGCTCGCCAGCAGCACAGAATAGCAGCCAAGTGACAATTAAGTTTGCAATGCCCAGTCAGTGCCCTGACTAGAATACTGCAATTGTGCTTTGAAAAATGTAACAAATTATTTGACATTTTCGGACTCACATCTAGCAGAAAAGTCTTTGTTTGAACGCAAATTTGCAACCTATACCAATGGTTGGCATATTCGGATGCAGCGAATCTTGTGCTTTATCCAACTTATCAACAGCGGTGAAACTGGTTATGGACCAACAAAGTCAGTTGCAGCGCCCGCTCTAGCCAATTCGTCCGCCAATTCATTTCCAGTAATACCGGAATGACCGGCTAGCCAGGGGTAGTGTAGATGGCATTTGGAATGCAAAGTTCTTCGATTTGAGTTCGACATGCGATTACTAATTTCGATCTCGAATCTGCCGAACTTAGTGCATTCAGAGCCGCCTGACTGTCAGAGCAAAAATGGATTCTTTTACCGCTAATTCCCTGTTGAAGTGCCGATTGTGCACACAGAATCGCAAAGATTTCTGCTTGGAATACGGTACTGTATCTACCAAGCGAATGAGATTGGTTTAATCTCATTTCACGACAATAGACCAGCACCGGATCGGCCCTCCAACAAAGAATCGTCAGTATAACAAAGTACGTATTCTTCAAGTTGTCGCTCCATCCAGCCAAACAGCCATTCCTCACGAAGAGGAATTCTCACATTGAAAGTTCTAAAGGGAAAACTACAAGTGAGTGTAAGGCCACTGGGAGCAATTGTATGATCATCCCAAGTAACCATTTGGAGCCACAGTCTTGTTTGGCTAGTTGCACGATCTATTGGGTGGTTTACTGTTTACTGTGTTAAGACGGTATGCACAAGAAAGTGCTTCTTGTTTCAGAAACACATATACAGTCGTGATTCGCTGGTTGAACACTTTTTAACTTGAACTTTTTAACTTGAACTGGACTGGAGTTGGACCATTGTCCCACGAAAAAGCATCTGAATGCCAAAATCTTATGTCAAATTTACTTTGACAATCAATCTGACAATTATTAGAGATGTGAATGGATGGAATTACACTCCTAACGCCTCCTTTGGAGAGTTTTTGACATCTGTCAGTCGGTCCAACTAACGAATCAAATTCGCTAATTGGACAGAGCTGTGACCCAACCAGCGAATCAAGACTGTAGTGGTTTTATGGTCAAGAGTGCCCCTAGAGCAACAGTAGATGTTATCGAGAACGCACCAGTCATCGCCATCAAGACCATCCTCTGAAGATAGTTTAACTTTGATTGGATTGTCATGACTTCTCCCTTCTGCCACCAAACAAGGCACCCGTAATCCAGTATTGGTCTAACAATTGTTGTGTATATCCACTGAATATACTCAAGATTTGCCGAAAGCTCGTCTACATTGGCCGAAGGCCATGCAAACTTTCTTAATCCTGAAATCGATACGAGCTGTCCAATTAAATTATAAGTCAAGAATTACCTCAACGTACTTCACTTGATCTACGACAATAATTTCAGAGTCAAAGAACTGCAATGGACGAGCTCCGGTTGTAATTCTTCGATACGAGAACCATTGATAATTTATTTGGATTAACTGACAGTCCAACATGAAGACACCATTGCTCAACAACACATAAAGCTTGTTGCATCAAATCAAAAAGTGTGTTAATGCAAATACCGGTGATCATTATATGATAATCATCGGCGAAACCATATGTCGGAAACCCAAGCTCATTTACAAGCTATCAGCGACAAGGTTACATAGAAGTGGTGGCAGCACACCACCTTGAGGACATCCGCAGACACTCTGTTTCCTTATCTCTACTGCCTATGATCGCATATCAGTCCCATAAAGATAGGAAATCCTATAGAAAACGGGACAACTATGCGATCATGGGTAGTCTACTTGTCTTAACGATGAGCACAGATGTCGGTTGCTAAGCACTGCGTGTATTCAGTTCGTGATATATGAAGGTACTCTATGACCTCGTGCTGCTTCCAAAATGGATTCGGAAGACACGTTGTCAAAAGCACCTTCAATATCGAGAAAAACTCCTAAGCTTGATTGCTTTTGTGAAAATGCTTTTTCAGTGTTGTAGACAACATTGTGTAACAGGGTGGTAGTAGACTTCCCTCAGTGATATGCATGTTGCGTTGCATGCAGCGGGTGCTAACATCCCGAACTTAATGATCGATTAAACGTTCCACTGATTTAAGAAGGAAGGAGGTTAAACTGTTCGGTCTAAAGTTCTTTGCCTTCTCCTAAGTGACGCGGCCACCTTTGGGAATGAATTTTACAGTTATTTCCCGCCACGCTAATGGAATGTATCCTGTTGCAGGACACCAAGTAAGAACTTTTTTCAAAATGTGCTTGAAGTGTTCACATCCTCTTTATAGTAGAACTGGAATGATTCCATCTTTTCCCGGAGACTTATACGGAGCAAAACTTTCAATCACTCATTTGAAAGATTCGGTTGTAACAATTCTACGAGCAAATGCCCAAGAATCAGAACTACCTGAAAAGAACCCAGGGGCAGTCGTTGGTGATGTCTCCGTACACACTGGAAAGTGTGTGTGTGTGTGTGTGTGTCAAAAATGCAGTCTACAGTACTTCGTCAGAAGACTATTCACTATTAGCAGTTCTAATCGAACTGACATGATAGTCTTTCGACTTAGAAAGTAACTTATTTAATCTACTAGTCTCGTTGAGACTTGAGACATTTTTGCGGAGGCTTTTACAACTACTTCACTCAGAGGATCAAAGGGCCTCCGACCCGTCCCTGCATCTGCGATTCCAAGCTCTTCTACAAAACTTTTTGAGTCGAATAAGTTCGGTATTCCACCCAGGTGTTCCTCGAGAAGCACGCATAACTCGAAGCGGACAAGTTTCTTGGTATGCTGCTACTATGAGCGAGTTGGTTTTATCCATGACCTCATCCAAGGCAGTGTGAAATTCAATCGTCGAAAGATACCCATAAAACCTAGTATGAAAATAAGATAAAAATATCAAAGTTCAATAACCCAAACACGTGGAAACAAGAAAAGATAAGTGTATGACGTCAAAGAACAAATTATGCTGATTTTTCATACAAACAATCATAAGCAATCATGGGAAAAATCGCATCGCTAACCGGTCGTTTGCACTTCACAAGCAAGCTTTTTCAGTTATAATGCATTCTGTAAGCTTCGAAAATGGTACCTAGCAACATGTTGCTACGAAGACACGCGAGCCATACAAACATACACACACATACAAACATTTTCCGATGTCGACGAACTGAGTCGAATGGTGTAAGAGACTCGGCCCTGCGGGCCTCGATTAAAAGGTTGAATTTCCGACCGATTGCATAACCTTTGTATATGAGAAAGGCAAAAAACGAAGAAGATTCTATTTTTCAATTTATACATCCAACCAAATATAGTCATAGTTTTTTATTTAATAAATAGACATTTGGATCCATAGAAACTTCTTTATTTAGAACTTGTCAAGTCTTAATTTGCATCTTTATCCTTATCTAATTTAAGTTTTTTTAAATCATTGGCTGTCTTTAATATTTCTAAGTTTAACTTTTGTAATGCCAACTCTTCATGTTTGGTTCGTGCGTTTTCTAGTGCAGCTTTCTCTAAAGCACTTAGCTTTTTGTCAAAGTATTCTTTTCGATCGTCTATTTCTCTTAGTTTCGTTTCATTTAGCTTACTCAGCTCACATTTCACTGATCGGATACATCTATAATTCTCACGAACAGCTGAAATCATGCTCTCATTGAATTTTCGCAATTCGTCTATAGCGCAAGTACACGTTTGGACAAAGTCTCTTGTTATTTGTACTTGTGTCTGCAATAGCTGAAGCTGCTTGTTCTCTCTCCTGAGTGGTATAGTGTTTCTACCTGATGGTTCATCTTCATCAATGTGAGGTATTGTTTCCTCAATGTTTTCCACGTAGTCCATATGTTCTTCTCCATCATTTTCATTTTCTTTATCATTTTCATCCATTTCAATTTCGAAAGATGCACCGTAACTCGATACATCAGGTATACCACTCACTATCGCTTCCAAGCCGCAAGCATCAATTACTGTCTCATCTGCCTGTGTTATTTCCTGGATCGAATAAGGACCCCCGCCCGTTTTTCGCAAAGACCTTTTATTAGCAGACAATTTGGCCTTTGCTTTATATTTCCTTGTGGCCCAAACCTGGAAGTAATAAAAAATTACAGATTTTAATACTAAAAGAAAACAAGAACGACAAAGGCAAATGGTATACAAAAACAAAAAAATCTAACGGGAGACGGATTATATCTTGAAAATGTTCAATTCTTATTGATTTACTTTTTATAGAGATAACTAAATTACAATTCTCTCCCTATCATTTAAATCAGTGGAAGTAGGAAAAGAATAGGAACACGACTTCTTTAAAACCATCATGATTCTCGTTCAAAGTAGTGTGTGCTTGTTAAGGTGTGTCTGAATAATATTTACCCTTTTCCATCCTTCTAAAGATTTCACTGGCGGACCGACGGCGTTAAGCTTCCTTGTGATCTCAGTCCACAATTGCTTACACCTTTCCCTTCCGCTCGCCGTTTTCATGTGAGTCCCTCTTGCGAAATCTTTGTGTTTCGCCATGAAATCATCCAGCATAGTTAATTGTTGCTGTGACGAATTAGAACTGCAAAAAACATGATTTACTTTTCACTTTTCTTAAATTTTATTTTGGTAATTGTTTACTTTAGGTACTTTTCCCCCTGTAAGTGGATAACATGTTTTTCTTTCGTGAATACCCGGATAGAATTTTACAATACCGTTTACCCTACAAACAATCATAAAACAATAAATACTATAGTTATTACTGTTTCAGCATTGTTCGATGCAAAGTTGTCGCAATAGATTTACGATAAAATTTCGTGTAACAATAAATTCTACTGTTCAGCAAAAAACTGATACAGTAAATTCACATTACATATTACTGTTTTCGAGAAAATAATGCATGGAGAAAAATCAATTTTTTTAATGTTAAGGTACATAACCACCTCCCTTTTTTACTGTAAAAGTCTATTTTACATTGAAATTTACTGTAAAAACGTTAAATTTTATTGTTTTTGTATTGTAGCATGACACTAAAACTTACAGAAAATTATTGTAAAATTACTGTAAATTATTACTAGTAATTGTACTAGTTCAGTGTTGTAGATTCATAAAAAAAGAGGCGGAAAGCGAAATTTTTTGTATAATTCATTAATGAGATTAAAAATAAGTTCTACCTACTAACTTTGCACATAGGGTTATTGGGCTCCCGAAAGTAAGGTTTTTGGCGAGCTGCCGCTCAGTCGGACAGCACCTAAATGAAACGATGTGGCGTAGCCGCATTAGGCAGTGACAATATTTTAATTTTTGCAGATAAATACCATCCTATTGTTACTAAATAAAACACACACATCGATTTTTTCTCATGTTGTCCGGCTTTAACTAGGGATAGCCGCTATGTTTGAGTATACCGGGCAAACGAGTGGATCACAGGTACGCATACGTTTCCGATGACGACTACGAGGACTGCTCGTCCAGCGGATCCTCAGCGGCTTTGCACCGCTTCGGATCCTTCGACTCGGCTATGCGGCATAGCCGCATTAAACTAGCTGCGCCAAAAACCTTACTTTTGGGAGCACAATAACACTATGAACAAAGTTATTAGGTACAACTTACTTTAAAGCTAATTAATGAATTATTAAAAGTTTTCGCTTCCCGCCTCTTTTTTATGAATCTACAACACTGAACTAGCATATTCACGAAAGAAAAACATGTTTCCCTTGTGTTTTCCACTTACAGAAGAAAAAGTACTTAAAGTAAACAATTACCCATTTACCTTTATTTTACCTCTTTGCTTCATTCATAGTTAATATTTTTACAAAAAACCACGAAAATCACTGCGGAAAACCACAATAACCACTCTATATATATTAAAATAAAAAGCCTTCGAACACAAATTACGAGAAAGTGATAACTAAAAAGTTATCACCCATATTTTGAAAGAAAGGTTATCGTTTCAAGGTGATTGTCACCTTAGGTAATCGCAAAAATATAATGTGAAGTTAGCCCTTTCACGCTGGTGACAAAAAGGGGTGATTATCACCTTACGTGATCGCAAATTAGCAAAAGTGATAATCACTCAGTGATAATCACCTTACGTGATTCCACCCCAGGAGTTCCTCTCCCCGTTTTCGTATCTTTGTGATAGGAGCTGATTCAGTGAACTACCATTCCATACAAAAGAATCGTGGGAGGAACCTGGGTGATTTGCATCAAGATATCGAATCACTAAGTTATGGTCACAAACCTGTAAAATTGTTCAATATCTGCATTAGTAAAATGAATGATCCTAAAACCTTATTTCAACTTTACCAGCATAACATTTAGACTGTGAAACCCTTTACGATTGTAATACAGGTGCTTGTCGCGAGCTGGAGGTATGATGCTTACGTGAGTTCCATCGACGCATCCGATTACTCCTGGAAATCCGGTTTTGGCATAGAAACCAAGTTTAATCGCATTTATTTCTCGTAGGTATTTAAAAATCTCTTTGGATATCCTGAACAAACGAATAAAACTGAAGATGTGTGTGAAGTAACTTTCTATCTACACTTTCATATTTTAGTTAGAATTTTGTTTTCAAATACATACGATTTTTCAGTTTGATCCAACGGATTGGAGTTATCTCTGATGCGCCGACGCTCTACCGCAAGATTAGCATATTCCTCCTCGTCTTCACTGTCTGTATCGAACCATAATTCTACACTCATCTTCAGAAAAAATAATTTTGCTAGCAAAAGTAACTAATCCTTCGATTTACAAAAACAAATTTGAACGACACGGAAACCAGGGCTATTCCGAACGTCACATCACTGTCACTTCACGGAGTTCATTTTCATCACTTCACTGTGCGTGACAGCGGTAATAGGTGAAAAAAAGTGAAGTGATGTGAGAGTGAAGTGAAAGTGAACGTGGAAGTGAGAACCGTAATAAGGGCCAATCACTCAGTGATAATCACCTTACGTGATTCCACGCCAGGTGTTTTCTTGACCGCGATTAGCCACGAGCGTATGCCGACCCTGAGGCGTTGAGAAAGGGAGTCTCATATTTGCTAGGCAGTAGCGATACGCAAGTTACACTTTGGCGCCCAAGTAAAATAGTTTAGGCTAATTGAGCAAGAAAAACACTTGAAGAGTTGATAACACGTCTTTGCAGAAGTCTCTGGGAAAACGTCCAGAAGCAAACTTTGACTTCAGTCGCACTGATATTCATTAAAAAGAGGGAAATTTATTGATAACTGTATTTTTGAAGGGGTCTTGGAGGTCTGTGGTGGTAAAAGCTACCAACAACGAGAGAAATCGATTAAAGTTATTTTTTTTCATTCGGAGTAAATTTATTAGTTATTGCGGAAAATTCCGGAACATTTTTCATTAATGGTGAAGTGTATTTCGGAAGAGTTGAGTGAAAACACCAGGCAAAACGTTCGGTTTATTTTAACGTAACTTCAATACAATTTCTAAAATTTGATTTTTTTCTTGATTCGCTTGAGCGAACTTTTTTCTTTTTCAAGTTATCGCTCAGTGATTTTCCTTGAATTTTGTGACCAAGATGGAGATGAGCCATTTGATGTCGCGGTACCATGGGATGAATACTGCCCATTTATCTGTTGATGAGCTAGAGCATGAGTTGAAAATTCGTCAGCTAGCCCACGATGCTCCGCGCAGTCAGCTAGAGAGAGTACTGCGAAACCGCCTGAAAGAGGAAAAAAAATTGTCACATGTTGCGTTTGATTTTGATGGTGAATCGGTGGTGAATGAGTTGATTGTGATGAAAAATTAAATAATATTAAAGCTTGTTCTTTTTCGAATGGAACGGCTGAAGCCAAATGCCGTTGAAGAAGAAGATTTGAACAGTCGCCCCAGTGATCGCTGGGGACTGTGTGAGGTTACTCAATGTCTATTTTTCCGTTACTTCCCACCTCCCAGAAGTAAGAGAAGCAGAACGAACTATTATCAACGAGAGTATAAATCAAATGCGCCGAACAGACCCAGAGGTAGGACCGAGCCGCCAAGAATGTAACGAGAGAATTTTGGAAGAGAGTCCCGGAGAGAATGTGGATGAACCCCGACATGAGATCCCCGTCGAGGTAGAATCAAATGTGGAGAGTGACGATGAAAGCATAGTGGAAAGAGCTGTCAACGAAGATGCAGAGGGTGGTGAGCAGGTGGAAAATGAGGAAGCGAAGCGACATGACTGGGCAGTGCGTAAGCCTCTTGTACCTGAAGGCATAAAATAGACCCCACTTGCGGTCCTTAGCTTCCTGCCCAGTAACTCCTAGCCCTGGCCTCCTCGTGGCGTCGACTGGGATACGAGTAACCTTAGTGAAGATCGGGTAACCAACCCCGGTGGGAACTTTGGTCGTATGCTGTCAGGGAAGGGGGGGTTACCCTTCTTCGGAAGGTGTAAACCTGTCCTGGTGTCCAGGTGGGACCTTAAGCAGTCCTGGCACGACGGCCCACCGGCGAGACAGGTGGTTGGCGTAGGCCCTATAAGCCGCCCCTTAAAAAACCCACATAACGAACAATACAGAAGAGAATACGACCCAGAACAATCGGCAACGACCCAGGATCGCTCTTCGTCAAGTATTGCAAAAATGCCGCGAGTACAATGTGCCCACACATCATTTGTTCATCGACTTCAAAGCCGCATACGACACTATCGATCGAGATCAGCTATGGCAGATTATGCACGAGTACGGATTCCCGGACAAACTGACGCGATTAGTGAAGGCGACGATGGTTCGGGTGATGTGCGTAGTACGTGTCTCAGGGACGCTCTCGAGTCCCTTCGAATCACGCAGAGGGTTACGGCAAGGTGATGGACTCTCGTGTCTGTTATTCAACATCGCGCTGGAAGGTGTAATAAGAAGAGCAGGGATCGACACGAGTGGTACGATTTTCACAAAGTCCGTTCAGCTACTTGGCTTCGCCGATGACGTTGATATTATTGCACGAAACTTTGAGAAGATGGAGGAAGCCTACATCAGACTGAAAAGAGAAGCCAAGCGCGTCGGACTTGCCATCAACACGTCGAAGACAAAGTACATGATAGGAAGAGGTTCCCGAGAAGAGAATGAGAACCGCCCGCTTCGAGTTTGCATCGGTGGCGACGAAATCGAGGTGGTTGAAGAGTTCGTGTACTTGGGCTCACTGGTGACCGCCGACAATGATACCAGCAGAGAGATTCGTAGACGCATCGTGGCAGGAAATCGTGCTTACTTTGGCCTCCGCACGACACTTCGGTCGAACAGAGTTCGCCATCGTACGAAGTTGACCATCTACAAGACGCTGATTAGACCGGTAGTTCTCTACGGGCACGAGACCTGAACCATGCTCGTGGAGGACCAACGCGCACTTGGTGTCTTCGAACAGAAAGTGCTGCGTACCATCTACGGTGGAGTGCAGATGGAAGACGGCACATGGAGACGGCGAATGAACCATGAGTTGCATCTGCTGTTGGGGGAGCCGACTACGGTGGGCCGGGCACGTAGCCAGAATGTCGGACAATAGCCCGGTGAAAACGGTTCTCAATTGCAATCCGACCGGTACAAGAAGACGTGGCGCGCAGCGAGCACGATGGATCGACCAGGTGGAAGACGATTTGCGGACCATTCGCAGACTGCGTGGCTGGCGACGCGCGGCCATGGACCGAGTGGAATGGAGGAATCTTTTGTATACGGCACAGGCCACTTCGGCCTTAATCTGTTAATAAATAAGCGACATGATAGGCTAGCAGAGGAAAATAAACAGCTTTTGTCGGTTGTAAACCAGTTGTTGCAAAGGATTCAGGTACTTGAGGGAAAATGTGCGGAACAGATAGGGATTAAAGTGTGTAAAATCAGCAATAGTACCCAGATGGAAGAAAGTAACAGTGAGAAGAGAAAGTAAGGGAAAATTCAGTTGGACAAACCAGATTTCTTAGCTTGGTTAAAGGAAAGGAATGGTACAGTAGACAGTTTGAAAAGTTCAGAAAATAAAAAGGGCGATGTGCAAGGCAAATTAGATGAGCCAGTTAGTGATAGTAGTAGGTCGAAAGTGAATAACAACCGTTTACCTGTGCATAAATGGCCAACTAGGTACGATGGGATGGATAACGGTAGAAAGTTAAACGAATTTCTAAAGGAGGTGGAATTTAATGCGCGTTCGGAAGGGTTTACAGAAGCAGAGTTGCTCGTCAGTACACACCATCTGTTCACGCAGAAAGCCAGGTCATGGTACATGGAAGTAAACGGTAGCAATGAAATTGGAACGTGGAAGGAATTAGTACAAGAATTGAAGAGTGAGCTCTTACCTGTCGATATCGATTACGTCTATGAGCGGCAAGCCAACAACCGGAAGCAAGGCGCAAGAGAGAAGTTTCAGGACTATTATTTGGACATGGTCCGGATCTTCCGGGGTATGTCAGTTCCTTGGGATGAAAAACGGAAGTTCGATGTTCTTTTCCGGAACACACGCGGGGAATGTCGTACCGCGATGCTCGCCGGCAATACCAGCAACATTGCTAAAATGAAAGAGTTTGGTAAGAGGTTTGACTCAATCAATTGGCAGTTGTACCAAAGGAAGGAAAATAGGTTCCCATCGCGGAATATGCAGATTGAGGAGGTAGGAGAGCAAAGAAAATCTCAACATAAGAATAACACTCGTTACCAAAATAAATATCAAAGCAGAGGAAATCATTTCCCAACGGATTACAACCAAAAACGACAGAGGACGAAGTGGCAACAGCAACCACCAGGTGGTGAACAAAGGAACAAAGAGGAAAGTAAGAAATTCGAAAAACCAATTGCGAATACACACAGTTCTGCTTCTAATGAGCCAGTTCCAGGACCAAGTGGAACTAGTGCTTTACAGCGGATTGTTGGGGCATACATTCCGGTAAAAAGGGGTGTTTGCTTCAATTGTCACGAATATGGACATAGTTACACGCAATGTGCCAAGAAACGAGACGAGTTTTGCGAACGATGCGGATTCCCCGGGTATACAACAAAAGAGTGTCCCTTTTGTGAGTCAAAAAACGTTCACAAGACTGCTCAGTGAGGCGAGTCAGTCGTGAATCAGACTCCGCAATGCCTCACGAAGCTGATCCTACGGAAGTACTTATGCAGCTTGGCTATTCGCAGGTGCGTGGAAAAGTAGAAGAGGAGGAAGAGGATGGCGAGATAGCAACAATGCTCGTAACTCTCAGTAATGATTCTCGACCATTTGCGAAGGTCGAAATTTCAGTAATCGGATTGCTAGACAGCGGAGCAGCAAGAACAGTTTTAGGGATAGGAGGAAGGAAGCTAGTTAAAGATTTAAAATTGAAAATTAGACCCACGGAGATGATTTTGAAAACAGCTGCAGGGCAGGAATTAGAAGTTGTAGGGTGTGTAGACATTCCAATAACATTCAATGACAAAACAAAAATCATACCAGTGGTGATTGCTCCTAAGTTGAGTCGTAGATGCATTCTGGGGTACGATTTTTGGCAGCAATTCGGTATTCGTCCTACAGTGCACAAATTCGTGGACGCGATCGAGGATGGATGCAGTGACTCTCTGGAAGAAGAAGAAGAAACGTTAAGCGAGGAACAAATTCAGCAATTGAAGGAGGTCAAGAAGTTGTTCTTAGTAGCCAGTCCGGGTAATTTTGGAAAGACGGATGTAATTGAACATCGTATAGAACTGAAGGAGGAGTTTCAGGCAACGGACCCGGTTCGGAAGAATCCCTACCCTTGGAGTCCTGAAATACAGAGGAAGATTCACAAGGCTTTGGACTATATGGTACGAGATAACATTATTGAACCCTCCACTTTGGATTGGGCCCTACCAATAGTGCCGGTTAAAAAACGAGATAGTGAAGATGTGCGATTATGTTTGGACGCTAGGAAGCTGAACGAGCGAACAAAAAGAGATGCATATCCTCTCCCACACCAGAACAGAATTTTAAGCCATCTAGGGCCATTTAAATATTTGTCGACCATAGATTTGACCCAGGCTTTCTTACAGGTGCCCCTGAATCGAGAATCTCGGAAATACACCGCTTTCTCGATCCCAAGAAAAGGCTTTTTTCAGTTCACACGGTTGCCGTTTGGATTGATCAACAGCCCGGCAACTCTGAGTAAGCTGATGGATCGAGTGTTAGGCTATGGTGCGCTAAAACCTTCCATTTTTGTGTATCTGGATGATATTGTAGTGGTCAGCAATTCTTTTGAGGACCACATACAAAAATTACGAGAACTGGCGAGACGACTGAGAGAAGCTAATTTAGTAATTAACTTTGAAAAGTCAAACTTCTGCTGCCATGAATTACCGTACCTCGGTTACATTTTGTCCCGAGAAGGACTTAGGCCTAACCCAGATCGAGTTCAAGCGATCCTTGCGTATGAGGCCCCGAGCTCGGTAAGATCCTTAAGACGATTCCTCGGTATGGTGAACTATTACCGCAGGTTTATCGATAAATTTAGCGAACTCACTGCACCTCTCACCAACTTGCTTAAAAACAAGCCGAAGAGAGTGCAGTGGAACAACGCAGGAGGAGAAGCTTTCAATGCTATCAAAGAGAGGCTGATTTCAGCGCCTGTGATGGCCAATCCGGACTTTAGCGTGCCATTTTCAGTACAAACGGACGCTAGCGATACAGCTCTCGCAGGAGTTCTTACCCAGTTACAAAATGGAGAGGAGAGGGTAATTGCGTACTATTCGGAGAAACTGAAGGGAGCAGAGCTGAGCTATCATGCAGCGGAAAAAGAAGGGCTCGCCGCTCTCCGATGTATTGAGAAATTCAGGTGCTACATTGAAGGCACTAGGTTCACGCTGGTGACCGACTCATCTGCACTTTCATTCATCATGAAGGCGAAATGGAAGTCATCGTCACGTCTTAGTCGTTGGAGCATAACTTTACAACAATACGACATGGAGGTAAAGCATAGGAAAGGGAAGGAGAACATAGTTCCTGATGCGTTGTCCCGGTCCATAGAAACAATCGACATGATAGCTAAGAATAAGTGGTACATTAATTTGTACGGTTCGGTAGAGCAATGCCCGGAGAAGTTTATGGACTTCCGGATTGAAAATTCGAAACTGTACAAGCTTGTTTCAGCACGTTCCGATATCCTCGACTATCGATTCGAGTGGAAGGAATGCGTACCAGAATCTAAGCGACTACAAATAATGAAACAGAAGCATGACGACATATTTCATATAGGGTTTGAAAAGTGCATCAAAAATCTGAAACAGAGATTCTATTGGCCTAGAATGTACGCTGACCTAAAAAAGTACATAAGTAACTGCAAAATGTGCAAAGAAAACAAACATTCAACGGTGTCTACTGCACCACAGATGGGCAAGCAACGGATTGCATCCAGGCCATTTCAAATTTTGTGCATGGATTACATTCAGTCTCTTCCCCGGAGCAAGCAGGGCAACGCTCACTTAGTAGTCTTTTTAGACATTTTTTCTAAGTACTGCTTACTTGTTCCGGTGAAGAAGATCTCGTCCAGTAGTCTGTGCACTATATTCGAAGAAAAATGGTTGCGGAGGTTTTCGGTTCCCCAATTTGTAATCACTGACAATGCCACGACTTTCCAGTCTAAAGCATTTCAGGAGTTGTTGCGGAAATACGAGGTTCAGCATTGGGCGAACGCTCGTCATGAAGCCAGGCGAATCCAGTTGAACGCTTAAACAGAACGATAAACTCCATGATCCGTACATACGTTTGCACGGATCAAAGATTATGGGACACCAGAATTTCAGAAATGGAGCAGATTCTGAATAACAGCGTGCATTCGTCAACCAAATTTACCCCACATCGACTCGTTTTTGGACACGAGATGGCAACTCGTAGATCAGATCATCGTTTCGAGAGAGACGAGACTCTCAGTGAAGAGGAAAGGATGAGCAGGATGAAAGGAGTGAGTACGAAACTTTGGAATTTGGTGAGAGACAATCTGAGAAAGGTTCATGAGAGCACGAAAAGGCAGTACGATTTACGCCACAAAAGGTACTCACTCACGTTTAATGTCGGACAACTTGTTTACAAACGGTCATTCCGACAATCATCGGCGGGCAATGCTTTTAATGCGAAGCTTGATCCTCCGTATACTCAGTGTATTATCGTCGCCAAGAAAGGGACAAGCTCATATGAGGTCTCCGACTTGAATGGCAAATCTCTTGGAGTATTTTCTGCGGCTGATTTGAAGGCGTAGGGCTCTAAAATTAGAAGAAAGGGTTCTGTTCTTGAGTGAAGGGAGGTCAAAAAGGGTGACGATAGTGTTCCGTTAATATCCATGTCTAGAACACTCATTAGCTCTCGTTTGCATAATTCTGGAACAAGAAGAGAACGGATTCTCAGAAACAACAAACAAATGTAATGCAAAGAAAATTTAGAATAACATCAGAGGGGAATAGTTAATTAAGAATATTTCAAAAAGTTTTAACCCTAAATCCAGGGAGAATTGAGGAGTTGCTTCATTTAGAGCCCAACACTCAAATGCATTCGGGTGCAATTGATCAACTTGAATGCAATGATGTAAACAATTCTTTGAGGTTGCAGTTCAATTGGTTTTTGCAAGGTACCGAAAGTGTGAGGTTGTGTGTAGGCGGAGATAGAAAGTGTAACCTCTAGACTAGTTCAGTGGGTGGTTGGAGGGGAATTATGCTGGTACTCGTTTTATGCGTACACATACTCACCACGGGACTCATTCGCTTTGGGAACTACGGGAAAACGGACCATTCATAGCGGCTGGCAACTAAGGTAAGAGACCCAAAAGGAATGCGCTATGTATCACGACACTCGCAAGTGAAACCTTGAATTTTCTTTCTCGTAGAACACCCGAAGACGAGGGCTGACGACTCCTTTCGAGTCCGAGGATCGATACCAAATTGTGGTGTAAATGTACGGACAATGTTGCTCTCGAAAGAATCTCAATTCTTAATTATATGTACAATTTATTTTACCCTAACATTTACTTAAATATATGTGACGTCACATTATCCTATTTTTACTTGCGGATTTTATTTGTTGGTGCAGAGTGTGCGATGGCGGCCTAGCGTATAGCCGACGAAAACAGCAATGGCGGATCTGTGACCACTTATATATGACGCTTCGATCCTTCCGGGGCTCGATTATCGTGGTTGTGGTACTGACCGGAAACGAACTGGTTACCGATCCTTGTTGAAGATGCTGATGACAATATGATGACGGATTGTCCAGCACGTCCAACCTTCGGTTCTGGTTGCAGGGACTCACGGCACTCCCGATCGTAATCTGTCCGCTGCGTAGTAGGCGGTCGAGGAATCTCTGCTGTGAAAATAATCTTCGAATCTTCGGAAATAAAAAGGTCCACTGGGGACCTGCCCAGTAGAAATTAGCTTGGGTGTCGCGTGTTTTACAACCTTAATCTACACCAACGTTTTATCCGTTTCATTTTAGAATTTTACCTTTTTGACTCTTTTTTAAATTGTATATTCCGTGCTTTCCATGGCTTGCTTTTCGTATTGGTAACACTGTTTAACAATATAATTAATTTTAACAATTAGCCCTAAGACAATACATTTTAATAATTTTATGACAACTAACCGTACTAACACATTTTAATTCACTTGACCCGATTTTATTATCATTACGTATATTCGCCTCATTTTTAATCTGCTAATCTGATCTATAACAATAAAAAAAAACATTATAAGAACATTTAACACCACTTTAGAAAAATACAAAAAAACTTTACATTAATTTTAGTAAAACCGCGCGCACTTCTGATTTCTTCAGGCGTTGGGAGCAGAAAGAATGTTCTTGGCGGTAGCTGAGTATGGCTAAAGTCGGATGATACCGAGAAAACTTCAATTTTCGCGATATCACCCGATCTGACATTTACATTGTTCAAACCTGGCAGCCCTTCCCATTGCTGCAACAGCGATGAATGACCTGTTGCGCGACGTCATTCGCTCAAACCGTTGTGATTGAGTTACCCTAGTTAAGAGTGCTCCCGCGTGAGTGACTCCTCAGTCCCAGACGTAAACGTCAGACTTCGAGGACTACCACTCACACAGCTGACAATATACCTAGGGTAAGACTTAGGATTGTTGGAATTAATTGAGCTAATCTAGAGTATGCTTTTCGAAGCCGACAATCAACATTGTAACCAGCGGTTACAATACCCTCTCATTACTCTTCAAAATGAAAGAATTCATTTTGAAAAGAAAGATGTAACTTTGAAACGAAAGATTTGAAAGTTTCATAACCGTTTGACTGATAACTAATTGATTGATTGTTTGGTTTATTTAAGAGTGGCTTTAAGTTGTTATTCATTCGCCACTCTGGAATTTGGTTTTTCGTTTACATTTCATTTTAATCTAGTTTGTTTTTCTTTTTTTAAATTAGTTTATACATCTCCGTATCCTTTAGAAAGCATAGAAGGTTTTGTCTTGCATTGTGGTAGATGGGACATCGGAGTAAAGCATGCTCCACTGTCAGTTGAACCGCACAGGTATCACATTGAGCTGGTCTCCCGTTGAGGTAGAGTTCCTTGTGTGTTAAGAGAGTATGGCCAGTTTTAAGTCGAGATAGGATTTGTTGATCCTTTCTTACTTTTCTATCAGTCCATTTTTCGAAGTTTGCTTTTATTTTACGAAGAAACACGGATCGATTTATTGTCCATTTTCTTAAAACTTCCTCTCTTATGGATTTGGAAGAATTTCACTTAATGTCCGGACCCGATACATATCTCGTTAGTAAGGTTCCTCTACGTCCGGTAGCTGCTAGATGATCAGCTTCGTTATTGCCGGCGATCCCGCAGTGGCCAGGCACCCAACAAAGTGTTACGGTTGCATGCTAGTTCAATGGCTTGTATCCAGGGGTGCTTACTGGATCCTTTTTCCAAGGCTTGGAGTACGCTAGCGGAATCAGTGTAAATCACGATTGGGTGGTTGGGGTTCGTCGTTTGTTTGGTTAGTGCAGTGTGTATGGCTGCTGCTTCTGCTGAGATGATGGAGTAAGCATTTGGTAGTCGATAGAAGGTTCCATATTGATGTTGCGCAATTCCAATTCCTACTCCATACTCATTTTTGGATCCGTCGGTGTAGATAGCCGTATGATGTGTGTACTTTCGACTGTGATTTTCTGTGAAAATTGCGACTGTTTTTTGGGGAGGGTCTCCTGCTTTAACTTTGTCTTTGATCGCCCAGTCGATGTTGGGTTTATCTTGATCCCATCGGCGATCCCATATATAATGTAACCTGTATATCGGGGGGTGTGCGGCAGTTGGAAATTCATTATAAATCTTAGTAGTTATTTGTTCGGTTGGGTCGTAGTTCCCTGTCGTTTTCTCCAGTATTCCAACGGTTCTCTGTATTATCGAGGTTGCTGCTATTGCGTCGAATGGAAGGGTTCCGGCTTCAACGCAGCTGCTAATTGCGGGGGTACTTGGCAGTAGTCCAGAGCAATTTCGCACCATTTTGTTGTAGACCGGCGCAAGTGTTGTAACAAGACTGTCGAACACTCTCGACGAAATTTCAACACCGTATAGAAGTTTACTTGTGAGTATACTGTTACCTACCTGTAGGAGGGATTTTCTATTCCCGTTTAGGTGCCGTACCTCCAGGTGCGATTGTAAGCTTTTGATATGTCCAATGCTGCTATGTCGACGTGTTGCCCTGCTTGAAAAGCGCGGTTGGCGATGTCTCCTAGTGCATTTAGGTACAAGCCTGTGCCTCTTCCTCTCCTAAAAGCAAATTGCCGTTGGTCAAGTAATTCTTTTTCCTCCAGGACGGTTGTTAGCCTCCTGTTGACTATTTTTTCTACTACTTTTCCTAAGCAACTCGTTAGGCTAATTGGTCGGTATCCTTCTGGTTCTGCTGTATTTTTCCCAGGTTTTGGAATGGGAACGACAATGCTATTTCTCCATGCTGGTGGATATTTTCCTTCTATCCACATCATATTGATGGCCTTCAATAGTGTGGACTTACCAAGCAGTGGCAGGTGTTGTATCATGGGGTATCCAATGTTATCTAGTCCAGCCGATTTACATTTTGATTTCGATATTGCATATAGTAGTTCGGCCATGGTGAACCCAGTGTTGTAGTCCGAGAGTTGGTTTTCAGGTTCGACATCGAAGGAAATGGGGATGCTTTCTTGAGCTGCCTTGGTTTGCGGTCCGAGAATTCCGAGGTGGACGATATTTTGGCAAAGTAGTCTCCCAGAATGTTGGCAATTTCTAGCGCGTCGTCAGTTAATACCCTGTTTTTATCATAGAGCGTATATCCTTGGTGCCTTCTTTTTCATGACAAGGCGTTCACTCTTCTCCACATTTCAGGCACTGACAATGTGTTATCGATCCCGTTCAGGAAATCATCCCAGCTCGATTTTTTGGCATCTCGTATGATTAGGCGACATTCGTTTCGAGCATCGCGGAAGTTTTGTGCACGTATTGCAAATTGTGGATGTGTTGAGGGGGTCTTTTTTAGCTTCCTCAGTGCTTTTCTTCGTATTTTTATTGCGTCTTTGACCATGGGGCTCCACCAATGAACAGTTTTTTTGTTTGGTTTTGCCGAGGTTTTCGGTATGCTGGCAGTTGCGGACTCGATTATAATATGGCTTATTCCTTCGATGGATATCGGTCTTTGGGGGTCAATATTTTCTTCTACGAGGGTTTCAAAGGTATCCCAGTCAGCTTCATCGTACTTCCACTTTTTTCTTCGGGTTGTGAGGTTCATCGTCGGTTGTAATAGTGATCGGAAAGTGATCACTACCATGGGTGTCTTCCTCGATTTTCCATCGGAGTTTGCCAGCTATTTCGGCAGAGGCGATTGTTAGGTCAATGCGACTTCTGTGTTGGCCTCGTATGAATGTAGCGGATCCGTCATTTAGAATTATGGCATTCGTGTCTTCCGCTGCTTGTGGTTCAGGCATTGGTATTGAAAACTCTGTTTTATTTGTTTATTTGTTGTACCGTCACCAACAGACCCCTTGGCCCCAATGGTGGTTACTTAAACTAATTTTAGTTTTTATCGAATTCCTTGTCAGGTTGAAGTCAAACGCCGTCGCCACACTGTTAAACACACGCTGGAGTCCGGTAACAGCGCCCTGGCGCCCATAGTTAGTTCTCCTGAATGGGACTCGCAGAAGAGAGTTATTGCGCAGAGCTCGAACGCGAGCTTGAAGATCGAGGCGTCCGAGGATTGTAGGGCAATCCACCCTGGCAGACAGTAAGTCCGAGACGAACAGGGCTCGAGAGCAGTCCCTCCGGATGCTTAGAGTATCGAGCTGTATTAACTGACAACGGTTTTCGTAGCTCGGCAGCTGAAATCTGTTTTGCCAAGGAAGATGTCGGAGTGCAAAGCGTATGAACCGGCGTTGGACGGCCTCGATTCTGTCGACACCGTTCTGGTAGTAAGGGTTCCAAACAGCAGAACAATATTCCAGTGTTGAGCCAACCAGCGCACAATAGAGAGATTTTAAACAGTATACGTCCTTAAAGTTTTTCGCTATTCGGAAGATGAACCCAAGCTGTCTTGAAGCCTTATCCACAATGGATGATGTATGTGGTTTGAACGTTAGTGCCGAATCCATGATGACTCCGAGATCCTTGACGTTAGAGTGTCTTGGAATACTCGAGTCGAAGAGATGGTAGTTAAACTGAATCGGATGGCGTTTCCGCGTGAACGTAACGATTGAGCATTTGCTCGGGTTTAAAACCATTCTGTTTAGATCACACCACGTACTAAAGCTGTCCAATTCCCTCTGAAGAAGCTCGGCATCGGTTTTATCCCGTATTTGTTGAAAAATTTTCATGTCGTCGGCAAACGAAAGGCGGGGTCCTTGTAATTTGATGTTGACGTCATTAAAGTAGAGGAGGAATATCACTGGACCGAGATGGCTTCCTTGTGGGATGCCGGATGTAGCGAAGAATGGTGTAGATAGACAGTCCTTAATGCTGATTTGGAGCTGCCTTCCATCGAGGTAGGAACGGAACCAGCGCAGAAGTTGTCCATGAATACCGAGTTTGTCCAGCTTCGCTATTGCGATATCATGATTGATTTTGTCGAAGGCCGCAGATAGATCCATGTAAATAGCATCGGTTTGCAATCCGTCAGCGAATCCATCCATTGCATATGTTGTGAACGAGAGCAGGTTAGT
The DNA here is from genome assembly GCF_030247195.1 of Topomyia yanbarensis. NCBI lineage: Eukaryota > Metazoa > Arthropoda > Insecta > Diptera > Culicidae > Topomyia > Topomyia yanbarensis. The sequence continues at coordinate 81,071,417 of NC_080670.1, forward strand.
CGTTGTCGATCGTTTAGGCATAAATCCGTGTTGATCGTCTGCAATGTAGTGTTTGCAGTGAAAGAAAAGAGGGTCTAAGACAACCAGCTCGAATAGTTTTGATACTGCACTTAAACACGAGATTCCTCGATAATTGTCAATGTTCGATTTGTTTCCTTTTTTGTGAACTGGAAACATGTGCGCTGCTTTCCAGCAGGAAGGGAATGTTCCAGTATTGAGTGATAGCACAAAGACTCGCCGAAGTGGTTCAAGAAGCCCGCTGATGCACTTTTTGACAAAAATCGAAGGAACGCCATCTGGACCCGGGGAACTAGATGCTTTCAGCTTGGAATTTGCTGCAAGAATGGCAGCATTATCGACACAAATTCGGTTGATGGTTCGTCCTAGAGAAGGAGTTAGATTTGAAGCGGCAGCGACTTGTTGTGGGGAAAGGTTCTCGTCGGAAAAAACGCTTGAAAATTTGTCGGAAAACAATTGGCAAATTTCCTTAGTGTCGGTGCCTAAAACTCCATTTAATGACATACAAGATGGTAACCCGGATTCTTTTCGCTGCTCGTTCACATATTTCCAAAACGACTTGGGCTTGGATTTCAGTTGACGTTCGACGTTTCGCTGATATCTAAAAAAGGCACGTCTGCTTTGCTGTTTGTATTCGTGGTTGAGTTGAAAGTAGTGGTTTCGTAATGCAAGTGTCTTATGCTTCGAGAACTTTTTAAATGCGGCTCGTTTGGCAGTTTTTAATCGTCTAAGCACTGTTGATTGCCAGGGAGGGTGTTGATTTGTGCTGACTGTTCGTTTTGGCACATGACGGTCGATTAGGTAGTTAAGAATATTAGAAAACGTCATCGCTGCTTCGTTCGCGTCATCATTGTTAAGATTTTCGTCCCAATTTATATCCAACAGCGTGCTAACGATGCTGTCGTAGTCAGCGTTTTTAAAATCGTAGACGATAGAGCTTGAGACGTCTTCAAAACTCACTCCTAGGTTACCAGCGAGTACAAGATGTAGTGGGGGATGATGGCGCACATGCTGGACTAAAGGTGTCGGAGCGGCGCAGCAGTACGGAGCGTAGTCCCGGGCACTTACAAAGCAGAGGTCCAATGTACGTCCGTTCTCGTTGATGATATTATTAATTTGCCGAAGAGTTGCGCTACTGTAGTTGTCCAAGATACAACTGGCATTGTTGATAAGCACAGATTTTTCGATATCCAATCGTAGAAATCCGTTACTTGCTGGGCACCAGGTCAAGCCAGGTAAGTTAAAGTCGCCCAGTATAACAATATCATCAGATGGGGCAGCGATCGAGGTGATGAAAGAAACGGAGGAAAGATGTACATCGATCAGGCTGTAATCACGAATTCGGTCAGGTGGAAAATACACGACACACAGGAAGAGATTGCGATCGGCAAGTTTCACTGATATCCACACTTGCTCGGAGCTCTCCCACCGCTCATCGTTGATCACTCGGGCTTTTATACCATGGCGAACGGCGATGAGTACACCACCACCTGATGTCTTGCGGCTGTTGAGGGCATTGCGATCACAGCGGAAGACATCAAATGTTGAACCAAACACCTGGTGAGATAGAGTACGGTTGTTGAGCCACGTCTCGGTTAAGGCGATGACGTCATAACAGCAGCCCGTGGTCGCGAGCAAATAGCTATCCGTTGATGAATTTAAGCCACCAACATTCTGGTAGTAAATCTCGATGTTATTGGATGACGGATCAGGTTCTGCAGAGGGCGAATACAACGGGAAGGTTCCCGGTTCAAGAGGTAATACACCCCTCCGCCGAGGGTGTGGCGATTGCCAAGATCAATGGTGTGTTCTATTGCAGCTGCTACGCCCCACCAAGGTGGCCAATAGAACAGTTCTACCAGATGATCGACAGGCTCTCGTCGGACCTCGTGGGCCGGAAACCGGTAGTAATAGCGGGAGACTTCAACGCTTGGGCAGTGGAGTGGGGCAGCCGCTGTACAAATAGCAGGGGTCAAGCGCTAATGGAAGCGTTTGCGAAACTCGATACTGTGCTAGCTAATGATGGCTCCGCTAGTACATTCCGTAGAAACGGAGTGGAGGCGTGGATTGATTTGACCTTTGCCAGCCCGAGTCTGGCTCCAGGCATGGAATGGAGGGTAGACGAAGGCTACACCCATAGTGATCATTTAGCAATCCGCTTTAAGATCAACTATGGTGTGCAGCATCCGAGGGCGGGAGATCCCTGTCAGGTAAGCGGGTGGAAGTCCAATCACTTCGACAGCGAAGCTTTCACCGCGGCCCTGGGACTGGAGGCCAACACCGACAGTCTAAGCGGGGATGCGCTGGTAGCTGTTCTATCACGCGCGTGCGACGCCACTATGCCGAGAAAAACACTGCCAAGAAACGGCAGATGCCCGGTATACTGGTGGAGTGCCGAGATTGCAGCTCTACGATCAGCCTGCCTCAGAGCTAGACGTAGGATGCAAAGAGCTCGCACCGAGGATGCAAGAGAGAACCGCCGTGAAGTGTTTCGAGCTGCGAAATTAGCCCTTAACAAGGCTATTAAAAGCAGCAAGAGAGCGTGTTTCGACAACCTGTGTGAGAGTGCCAACGCGAATCCGTGGGGCGACGCCTACCGGATTGTGATGGCCAAGACCAAAGGGGGCTCCTCACCCCCTGAACGGTCTCCGGACCGGTTGGCAACGATTATCGAAGTACTCTTCCCGTCTCGAGCCACAAGCCCCTGGCCACCTGCACTACGAGACAGTGCGGGCACGGTCGAAATGGTGGCTCCAGTGACGAACGAAGAACTACTCGCAGTGGCTAAATCCCTAGCAATGAACAAAGCTCCAGGGCCGGATGGAGTCCCGAACAACGCTCTCAAGGCAGCGATCATAGCGAACCCGAACATGTTCAGGCTAGCTATGCAGAGATGCCTTGACGAGTGCCGTTTCCCCGATAGATGGAAAAGGCAGAAACTGGTGCTGTTGCCGAAGCCCGGGAAGCCGCCAGGCGACCCATCGGCGTACAGACCAATCTGTCTGATAGACACGACTGGCAAACTGCTTGAGAGGATCATCCTCAACAGGCTCACCCCGTACGCGGAAGGTACGGACGGTCTGTCAAGCAACCAGTTTGGCTTTCGGAAGGGTAAGTCCACAGTGGACGCTCTCAACTCAGTGATAAATACTGCCGAGATAGCGATCCAACGAAAAAGGCGAGGTATTCGATACTGTGCGTTAGTGACACTTGACGTGAAGAATGCATTCAACAGCGCAAGCTGGGATGCCATCGCGCTCTCGTTACACCGGCTTAGCCTACCGGTGGGTCTGTACCGGATCCTGGAAAGTTACTTCCAAAACCGCGTACTGCTATACGAGACCGATGCCGGTCAGAAAAGGGTTCCGATTACCGCCGGAGTCCCGCAGGGCTCGATCCTAGGCCCGGTGCTATGGAACCTCATGTATGACGGGGTTCTGAGACTGAAGTTCCCTCCTGGGGTCAAGATCGTCGGCTTTGCCGACGACGTAACCTTGGAGGTCTACGGGGAGTCAATTCCTGAGGTAGAACTAACCGCAGAACACGCGATTAGCACGGTGGAGGAATGGATGAGCGCGAGAGGCCTGGAGCTCGCTCATCATAAGACGGAGGTAGTTATCGTCAACAACCGCAAGTCGGCACAACATGCAGTTATCCATGTGGGAGAAGTCGCGATCACTTCACAGCGAAGTCTGAAGTCTCTCGGAGTCATTATAGACGACAAGCTGACCTTCGGCAGCCATGTCGACTATACGTGCAAGAGAGCGTCGACTGCTGTTGCGGCACTATCGAGAATGATGTCCAACAGCTCAAAGGTGTGCGCCAGTAGGCGTAGGTTACTGGCAGGCGTTGCCGTATCTATCCTCAGGTACGGCGGCCCGTCATGGTCAAGAGCACTGAGGGTAACCAGTTACCTACAGAAACTGGAGAGCACCTACCGCGTGATGTGCCTCAGAGTGATATCTGCCTACCGCACGGTATCACACGATGCATCCTGCGTGATAGCGAGCATGATGCCAGTCGGGCTGGTCATTCGGGAAGATGAGGAGTGCTTTGAGCTACGTGGAAATAGGGGAGCCCGCGAGCACACCAGGGTGACCTCGGTCGCCAGATGGCAGCGTGAGTGGGACAACTCCTCGAAAGGTAGGTGGACCCACCGGCTGATACCTAGCATATCGAGCTGGGTGGGAAGACCCCATGGGGAAGTTCACTTCCACCTGACACAATTCCTGTCAGGCCATGGCTGTTTCCGTCAGTACCTCCACAGGTTCGGGCACGCGGAGGTCCCAGTCTGCCCGGACTGCCCAGGTGTAGATGAAACTGCCGAACACATACTGTTCGTATGTCATCGGTTCGACGTCGAAAGAAGAGCAATGCTTGACGTCTGTGGCTGGGACACAACCCCGGATACCCTTATCCAGCGGATGTGTCAAACGGTGGAGAAGTGGAACGCAGTCTCGGCTGCTACCATCCAGATTGCCAGTAGGCTACAGGTAATCTGGCGAACCGAGCAACAGACGGCGGGCACGGCTAACTAGTGATTGGTTAGCTGGAGCGAAAAAGGCCAAGCGCAAAATAAGAGAGTGAATGGTCTGTTCATGCCGAGGTAGGTTGGCGCAGCGAATGGCAACCGCGTAAGGGGTAAACCCAGCCACCCCGAAGCAAGACAGAAGAGTGAGTGTATAGGCGTATAAGTGGACTGCCTCATGCCAAGACGGGAGGGTCGTAGCGTAGTATGTTGGAACTAAGCTATCGATGCCTCATGGCGTGGCAGAGGAGTGAAAGGGTGAGCATCCAAGTCAGTCTCACACTGCATGTTAAGGGTGAGCATAAAAGTCAGCCTCACAGGTTGGTAGCAAGCAAGGAATGAAAAAGGTGAGCACAAAAGTCAGCCTCGCATGGTATGTCAGAAGTGGGGCCTAAGAAAAATGTCCCACATGGGATGCCAGAGGGAGTGACAAAGGTACAATAGAGTGGCACGATTGAGAGTGAATCAGGTGATAGGGTGAGCACCCAAGTCAGCCTCACATGTATGGGTAGGGCGAGCACAAAAGTAAGCCTAGCAAGGAATGAGTAAGGTGAGCACACAAGTCAGCCTCGCATGGAACGTAAAAGGTGAGCACAAAAGTCAGCCTCATGTGGGAGTGTTTGAGAGCGAATCAAAGTGTGATTGAGAGAGCACCCAAGTAAGCCTCATACAGGATGTATGATCGCGCGAGTGAGAGTGAATGAGTACACTTAGTACAGCCATCCCCCCAGAAGTAATACCGAGAGGTAGTTCCTGGGAGGAATGATGGCGGAGCCCAATGGAGTTTAGTCGGTATTAATGGCTGGTCACCATTCGAGTCCGACACGCCCCCAGTGCACCCCGTGTGGTAGATTGGACCCTACCGTTAGCACGTGTACTGGGCTAGGACATAAAGGTCTTCTCCATTGTAAAAAAAAAAAAAAAAAAAAAGAGGGCGAATCAACTGCATCGCGCTCCAGAATGCAGCGATCATCATCGGCGACAGAAATAGTTGACATCTCGTCACAAGATGTTAGAGCAAAAGGCAAATTACTGGAAGCGAAGAATACATCAGCGCTTGAAGTGTTCGGATCAGATGTATACTTGCCATTTGTGGCGGGTTGGAAGACCCTTTCACCCATCCCACACACAGGACCGGGACGACTGATGATCGCTGGCTGCAATTGCTCGACTGTGGCGGGGGGCTCGAGGGCTTCCATAGTGCCAACTGCGGTGCGTCCCAGTATGCGTTGAACCCCGATGGAGCGATGCGGAGAGCAGGAACGGGACGGTAGTAGCTTACGGCGAGTGTTGGACGATGAACTAGAAGCGTGAATCGGTTTAACCGTTGTATCGTTACAATTTGTATAATACTTGCCGAGAAAGGCGGCTTGGAAGACCCCTTCTCCACCCACACATACAGGACCGGGACGACTGCTGAACGCTGGCTGCAAGGGCTCGACTGTAGCGGGGGGATCGAGGGCTTCCATTGTACCAACTGCATTGCGTCCCAGTATGCGATCAGCGTCGACACTCCTTCACAATGGCGGTGTAGCTTGGTATAGTGGCATTGCCAATCGTTGCGGAGTCCTCTGTAGGGTTGATGGGCCGGGTTGACTTAGCGGAATACATGCGACTTCCGAAGGCGTAGGAAAATCAGTCGGTGGGCACCAAATGTTCTGGGTACGGCTATCCTCAAATTCCCTGAACAATATGCCTTGCGGCCATGTGTCAGGGTTAAGAGCTGCTTCACGGTACTTTGGGTGAACTCCAACTTTGAAAGATATGAAGTTCAGAGTACTGACGTCTATGCCTTTTTTAACAAGCGGAATGACCTTTATTTCCTCGTTGCAGTTTAGCCCTTCTTTGGACATTTTTTCGACTGTCTCCTTGCTAACGCTGGGATGAAAGCGGGAAAGATACATCCAGAGCAACGGAATGGGAGGAGGAACCGTGAGAATGTTGCTATTATCGACTAGCTTTCGACCGCCGACAAGAATACTGCTCGGATCAGGACCATCCTCGCGACGACGTTTCTGAGGTGGTCGAGATGTACCGGAATTTGGCCGGACTGGAGTGGCTGTTGAAACCTTTCTGGCGAGGTGCGAAATTTGCTGGTTATTTTTTGATAACTCTGCCTTTAGTTCAGCACAGACGTCATCCGTTTTCCCAGCGATAGCAGCGATAACACATCCAAGCGAGGAAACGGTGTCGCGAAAGCGAGCAAACTTCATCAACTTGACACATTCATTGCACATCCAAAATAAATTTGGATTTTCGGCAAGTTTTTTCAAGAACGGCTTGTTGAGTTGTTTATCGCACTGCATATGCACCACATTTTTGCAAAATCCCATGCACTCGATAAAGTCATCGTCCGATTTGACGGTTTTCGCGCAGTGATCGCATGCACTTGTCATAATGCCGATTTTCTACCCGCCCTAGATCCGACTTTTCGTTTTCGTCTCACTGTGCGCCAAGTTATGGTGGGAAATACTTTCCTCTACTCGCGTGCAGATGGCGAAATGAGCGCGTGAATTTTTTGTGGGTAATTACACACAGGTCCGGTGATGTAAACAATCTCGATTTTCACTGGGCTTTTTCACGACACAAAACAAAATTTGTAGAAAACACTTTAAAACTTCACAATACCAAGGGCGCAAACAAAATTTAAGATCGACTGATACGATAAACGGTTAGGTTGGTTTGCCGTAGATGAGTTGGCAATCGGTTGAGATGCATTTTCCTCTGCATCTTCCGCGCAAGGTTGTCCATGATGAGCTGTCTGATTACAATACTTGCACGTAGGAGTTTGCCCCTCATGGGTGCATAGCGTAGTTTGCATAATTGTAGTTCCGTGAGTATTGAGTTTTATTTCCAAGTAGGAGGGTATAGGCCTTTCAACCCGCATCCTCACTACAAAAACGCCGTTAGGAGTACCCGGGAAGAAGTTTCTCCAAGTTTCAGGTGTAACAGATTCTACTTCTCCGTATTGCGACATGCATTTTGCAATTGGCTCAGGAGGGGTACGAGGTGATAGGTCATATAACCTTACATCTATATAATCATTCTCAATGTATACGGGAATCTTAATTCCAACGTTGTCACTTTCAACCACGTGTTTTAAATTGTTCTTCAAAACGAAACGCTCGGCTTGTGCTAACGTGCTGAATGATATTAACACTACATTGCGAAGATGATGATACTGAAGGTACAAGACTTCCGCAAGCCTAAGTTGCATTTTTACCTTCAGAAGGTATTCCACTTCACTAAAACTCGGTCGTTTTAAACAAAATTTAAAGTCAACGACCGCTGCGTTGGGTCGGAGTAGAGCTTTTTCGTCAACTTTACTCATGATGACAAGAATAATCCGATATTTCCTTTGTTCTCGAGACAATGCACACTAGATCGAGAGGCCTGTTGTTCACTGGGCTCGATTGTACGTCTGACTGCGGCAGAAGTAGAAAGTAGACTGACGTATAGCTGTTATTGATCCACTGATTGAGGTCTTGGCGTCGATCGATATGAGTTTCTTGGATAGCCATACATATGGGAGAGTTTGCAGTGGTGAGTATCTGCAATTCATTCCACTGTCCCTTCAGCCCATTGGCATTCCATTGAAGGGCTAGTTTTCGTCCAGTTTGGGTGTTTTCAGGAATTGTACTGAACTGCGATGGATTGGGTGATGGTGGTGGAGTTGTTTCCTCGTCGCTGAATGTTGCCTTGTGTAGGTTTCTTGTACGTGTCGTTGGGTCTTCTGCCATAGCCATGGGTAAATGGTGTGTTGCGTGTTGAGTTTGGTGCTCTACCATAGTCGCTAGTTGGTCAATTGGCTGGGATGTAGATGGTTCGTTGGATGGTTGTCTGTTGCCTTCTAAGACAGCTCCGGGGTTTGTGGAGTGTTAAAAGTGGCTGTACTCCTTGTTCAAGGTGGTTTCATAGATGATAGCGCGGTGTGTGTCCTTTCCCAGGGGATAGGTCCAAAGACCCTTGTCCGTCCTGGTACTTAATCCTTCGTTGTCCGCCCGGGGATAGGCCGATCGACCCTTTTCCGTCCGGGATTTCCTTCTGGCACAAATTTTAGTGTCTTCCGACTCAGTACGATTGTGTTTCCGGATCCTTGGAGGGACAGGCGTTGCTGCCCTTGTGCGTCTCCATTGGTGGCATGTCGCTCTCGGAGTACCGTAGGTTGTCCGTCAGTTCCGGTGGGGGTATATCGTCCGCACTGGTGGGGCCACGGTTGCTCCGAGAGGAACAGGGTAGTAAGCTGGTTTGGATAACTGAAGTAGTCGATCGATTCGGTTTTGGTAGTGAGGCCTGCACATTGTTGTGTGGTTGGACTTCAGTCGTAGACGCGATAAATTGTGACCAGCATGAATTATTAAACGGTTGGCCTTCTTCCATATCCGTATTGTTTAGTTGATGGTGTGTGGGTTCTAATTGGCTTTCTGCCATGGTCCTTGTGCTTTCTATGTGATCTGAGTTGTGAAATAGTACATGGGAGGGGTGGGATTTATTTTGAGTAGAGAATGTTGGATTGTCTGTTGGGGCACCAACAGCATCAGGGTCATCGATAGTCGGTACTTTCGGTGCCTGAGGGGATGGTGATTTGTGGGGAGAGGATTGTGCAACGATTTTTGTTGTTATGGTAATAGGTGGAGAACCTGTTTGGTCGTTCGTTTGGTTTGTTTGCTCTCTGTCGAAGATTATTCTGATATGGTAAGATCTGTTTCTTCATTCGCCATATCTTGGCTCGATCCACCATCGTTTGTGCTGGAGACACGGGTTTTGGCGGTGTGTGAATTTGGGTTAACAGTGTGGTGTTGTTTATCTAGCTTAGGCTTCTTGGAGCGGCCCCTTGTGGCCGGCCCGGCTGGTGTTGCAAAAACTGAGGGATCATTTCGATCGGATAGGTTATGTATTCGTAGTGAGCGGTTCGTTTCCATTTCTTCGGCACTTTCTCCGCTAGCAATTGAGTTGGGAGATCGACTTTTTTTGGTGCAGATTGACTGGGATTTGGGCGTTTTGGTCTCGTTTTTACTGTTTTTGGTGTAGTTTATGGAGTCAGGTCGTTCACCGATAAGTTTTCGATATGCTTCCTTGTATTTATTCAATTCTTCCGTCAGTGCCTCTACATGCAAGTTGTTTTGCTGGTTGGAGGCCATTTGTCTGCGCAGGTTTGTCACTTCTTAGCGTAGGGTTTTGGTTTCATTATTTTGCAGCCGAGCTTTGTTTAGCTCTTCACGTAATTCCTTAATCAGTCGATCTTTTTCGTTGTCTTGGGGGTTTAATTGGTTAGCATAGGTATTGGGTTCTTTGGTTTTTTTCATTGCAGCTCGAGCTTCACCGAACGTAAGGTTGTTGTCGGTTTTGAATTTTATTATTGCTTCCTTATTCTTGTAGATTGGGCAGTTTCGGTCTGTGGGTCCATGGTTTCCTTCGCAGTTGCGGCTGTATTTTTGTTTCTTGCACGATTGGGGATCAGAGCCTTCGTGTGTCTCAGAGCACGATGTACATATCGGGGTTTCCGAACAGTTTTTTCTTGAATGACCATATTTAGCACATCCGAAACAGAGTAGAGGTGACTGATAGTATCTTCGAACTGGTACCCGAATGAGGCCATAGTACACGTGAGAGGGTAGCGTTTGCCCTTTAAAGGTGAGCACGACGAGGGGAGTATTTCGAGTTTCGTTTTCAATCCGTTTAGTGATTCGGCGAACATTTTCTACCCGTTGGGAAGCAAGTTTGTTTTTAAGTTGTTCTGGATCTACATCGATGGTGTCAACATCATATACAATTCCTTGACAGAAGTTAAGCGAAGGGTGTGGGATGATTTCGACTGGGGTTCCATCTATTAGTTGCTTTAAACCCACAAGCTTTTTATATATGGTTCTTGAAGGGGTGCGAAGAATGTATTTTGTGCCCTTTGCTTCTTTGGAGGCACTCATGACCGTCCTTGGGTCGCATCCAAGCAATTACTGCAGTGTTTCGTTTATCATGAAAGGATTTGAAGGGAGTTTTGCATCGGGACGGGTGGGTGTTAGGACTGTACTATTCATATCATTTTCGTTACTCACCGCTTGCAATAGCAGGGTTTGAGTGACAATTCTATCACCGTCTTGCTGCATCCAGAGTGGTAAACTCATTGGTAATGAGGCTTCCCCCCGGGAGGGGGGGATCGGTCGCCCCCATGGACGACAATTATTTTGTATTTATTTGTTCGATCACTATCACTGGATTTGTTGGTAACAGTACACTATTTTCACCGAATCCGCTTCGTTACGATATGACGGTGTTTGCGGAGGTAATTAGTTCGACACGTATGCGGAGGGGATCAAGCGTTATAATTTAGGCACCGTACACTTGCCTTGGTATGCCTGTGCCAAGCTGTGTGGTATGGTTGGCTAGACAATAGCGGTAGCGGCTACTGGCTCGGCTCGCGCTCACTATTAAATTTTCGCACCAGATAAACTAATACTATATGGTGGGTAGAGATCGCACAATAGTTAAAAACTAACGGGTTTTTATTCTCGCACCGCTCGGTACAGAGTAAGAAAAGATACGTTGTTCTCTGACCGAGTATCAACACGAACTGTGATAACTAATTTGCAATATTATCAAATAAGTTTCAGCACATCGTTATGTATGCCCTTTTAATAAGTGTTCCATTTTCCTTCTTCACCCAGTGAAGAGGAAAAGAACTCACACTTCACACGGTTAAATAAAACAACCTGCAGAAAAGTTCTTTTAACTTACTTTTGAGTTGTGCGTCGCTTTCGCACTTATTAGTGTTGTCAAAAACAAAACGAGAGGTTCGACTCAGTCGAGATCTTCAGTGGGGGAAGTTACTTTTGAGTTGTTTGGGGTGAACTCAAAATTAGGTAAATTCAACTTAAATTTGAGTATAAAAAACCTATCAATGAGTTGTAATTTTTGCCGTGGTTAAATGGAAACTACCTTCAACACGGTTTACCTAATTTTAAGTTCCCCCACGATACCACGAGATTGAGTCAAAGGAACTCAATTTTAGGTAGTTTTTTGTTTCCGTGCAACATGCTTACGTATTGAGAACTTTACACGGTAAAAAATCATCACGATAATGTAAAGTGATTTGCTGTTGAATTCGCACTACTTGCTAAACATTGCAATGCGAAGTGCAACTCTATTGAAAGAAACCATAAACAAACACTATAAAATCAACAAAAAATCCCTTAAATTGCGATTGATTTGCTCATAACTTCTAAGTCGCAGTGCATTGAGTTTTGATTGCTTTCCATTCGTATATTAATGGATAATCACATGCAATTTAAATGAAGCGTAATGGAATCAACAGAAAATCACTTCAATTACGATTGTTTCGCACATCACTACCAATGTGCAATGCATTAAACTTTGAATGATATCGATACGTGTATTACCGAATTGTAACATTTAATTCAAATAATTTAGAATGGAATTTGTTTGTTGTAGCATCATAAAAGGGGTTATAACATTCATTTTTTTTTATTTTGTATTTTTTTACTATTAGTATCTGTACAGAAAATTTCCTATAGTTATTTACAAAATATCGCTATCTTCATGAAGAAATTTGTGTTTTTTTTCGATAGAAATATCTATCGTTTATCATGTGAATCATTAGGGGAGGAGAATCGAAGTCTGATACTTCCATTATTCTGTATAGCTGAGTACTTCGAATTACCTCATAGGCTAAAAAGTGGCTATTAAAATTACCGCATTCCCACAGTTTCCCAACAATGTACTTTTTTGAATTATTGAGCAAAATTTCTTCGATTTCAATCAATTCCGTCACTCCAGCCTGTGTAACTGTTAAAAACAGTCCATTCTGATAAGAAATTGAATCTATAATACATTTCTGTGTGGCAAATGTTTCATTGTCGAAATTGATTATATTATGATAAACAAGCTTACTAAAATACAGTCTTGTTCTAAAATCCACTTTATAAAAGCTACCAGCATCACTGTTTTGGTAAAAAGTCATATTATGTACTTCATAACTATGCTTCAAGGCTGCTTTCACACATAACGTTAAGCATATATTCTTCCTGGAAGAGGTGATATGAGCATATTGTTTAAATTGCTTGTGTTTCGCCTCCATTCGGAAACACATTAAATTGCAGACTGGTCCACTACTCTTTATCACAGTTGCATAGTGGACCATATGATGGTGCTTTGGCTTTAAAGCTTCATTTTCAAATGATTCTAAGTACATTGTATGGTGCTCCGCAACTAATCTCTTCAATTTGTCTATATCGGAATTTGAAAAAGATGGCAATAAAGCATGTTCAACCAGGTTGACAAGTATTATAACATATTTCCACACAGAATCCTCTAATGGCACAAAAGGCCCAGCGATTAAAGTGAAGTAATGACAAAATGATCTCATCTCAGCAGCTGTTGCTCTCATCTTAACTTAGTCTTTTTATCATAAAATTCTTCGATATCCGGCATCCTACATAATGACGTGTCATATGCTTGCCTTCCTATCACTCTTTTACGTGTATTAAACTGGTCCAATGCAAAAAATTTCTTGTTGTATATAAAATAGTTTAGAGCCAGCGTGAATCCATATTTGCATATACCGGTACTGAACATGTCGTGCATCGCATCGACCGTTTTATTCTCTGTAACTATAAATGATGGTAGCTTGTTAAACTCTGAAAACCCTTTGATTCCTGTTTCTTTTTGACTCCTCAGCTCTACATCTACAAAATAATTTTGCTCATTTCTCAAGTAGTCGTGCTCTTCACAGATATCTCGTTGTAAACAATCTTTAGCTCTTTTACAAAACCTACAATAATACTTGGCATTGAACCCACCAGCTAACATCAACATGGTGTGGATGCCAAGATTATCACCTTGAAGCATGATTAAAGGAAACCTTACTAAGACATCGGAACCATCAACATTTATCAGAATACCTTCTTCTTCGATTGATTTGAACTTTTGAACAACTTTTTCCATCAATGCATTAATACCAACATGGTTTATTGATACCTTTTTGACAGTCCCAGCAACGAAAATGGTCTTTAGCTTCGAAGCATAGTTTTCTGGAATAATCACACATGTGTAGTACATTCCGCAAATGGTATCTTTTTTATTATGTGAAGACAAATTATCATTAATTTCGTATTCATCTGCGTAGAACGAAAGAGGTAAAACGTAATCACCCGCGTATTTTTCCTTAACAGTTTTCCAAGTGCTTCCATTAATGAAGTTTCTTATTCTATCTGATTGTTCGAGTTCACAAAGATGCCTAATTGTTTCCTTCCAAACATTTTTGCTTTCAAAAAACGATTTTAACTGAAATTCAATATCCATCAATACAACATAATTTTTCGCTAAATCTATTTGAACATGGTCTGGATCTAGTATAGGAATTTCTGCTACAATATTATTATTTATAGTCAAAACAGTCGGAGGTTTGAACAAATTTTGTTGTTGTAGATATTTCAAAAATTTATAATCGGTGTTTATGAAATCGAAAGTAGTTTTAAGTGTATTAACATAAATTTCAAAATTGAATAGTGATTCCGCGTCACTTTGTAATGGAATTCCCTCTATTTTTTCGGCTATTAAAGAGTACACATCTTGGGAATCTTTCTGTATATATCGCACATCGGCCCTGGTTAAATTGATCTTCTGATGCAACTTTAGAGCAAAGTTAACTGCAGCTGCTTTGATGACCGCTAGAGATTGTTCTAAATGTTGTGTATTAGAACGGCATCCGCTTTCTAAGCTTTTCTTCGGTAATGTTGGACTAAGACTCGAGCCAGCTTGGCAATCCTCATGTATTTCGTCCTCGGTGACATGATTTTGACAGAATCGGTGAGTAAAGATGTGACGTTTGAATGGGTACAATTTACTGAACACTGATAAGCACCCCGGATATGTGCACGAAAATCGATAGCTGCTTGGTACTTGATGACGTTCCCGCAAGTGTTCAATATATTCAGCTGGCGATTCAAACTGCCTAAAGCATTGCTCAACAAAGCAACCGATTTTCATTTTGTTCGTGTAGTTTTGTAATAGACGATTTCACAAAATCTTCCAATCTGTCAATGCTGGCGTATCTCTCGGTTACTTTTATGCCGTAAAAGAACCGGGCAATGAACAACCACACCAGTTTACTTATCTTCGAATGTCTCAATGAGAGAACTGCTGTAAGCTTAATGTACACGTCAATTGCCCGCCGGGCTGGTTGGAGCGAGTAGTAAAAGTCTTGGAAATATACTCTGAATGTTCCCGAAAGTTCGGTTGGTCGTCCAAAGAATACTTGGGAAGTTTGGGAACGAGCGGTATACCAAGCTGTTGGTATACTTTATACTGCTCCCGAACCTTCTCGTCAGCTTCAATATCACTATTGGCAAACAATATAGTGTCCTCTCTCCCGTTTACAACCGTTGGTTTGTAACTACTTGTTACTTTTTGGGGATGTAAAACGGTGTTAAGTAGTAAGAGAAGCACACAAGCACGATCGTCTGGAAGTATTAAATAGATATATTTAGTTGATAGTAAGATACATAGTAGATATATCACATACCGTCCGTTGCAGCGTTACTGGTTAGAACGCTAAGAAGACGTTCTGATGTTTCATCAATCGAACGAAGTCTGATGTAGCTGCCAATTATTGAAAAATGTTCGGTCCAACTAGTGTTCACCTCGGTGTTTAAATCCAGCAGTCCAAAATCAATATCAAACTAGAAGATGAATTAAAAATTAAATTAAAAGTGCATAATTATCTTTACAATCTGAGGTCCACAACTAATTATATATGACATGTTCCATTATTTGGTCGCCAAATGGTGAAGTGCAAGCTCCGATCTCATGTTTCTTGATGCCTTCTGAAGTAGTATAGCGAAATGAGAGAATGAGAGACAACGTGAGTCCTTTAACCCTACCGCTGACAGAATTAATTACGGGTAATAGGTGTCAGTTATGTGGGGTGATATACAACAAAGATACCCCACATGGTGGTCCTCCGACGAGACAGGGGGTTGTTTCAGATCTAACATGCCACATGAAAACACTAAGTTACGGGTAGTCAAGAAGGAAATATGAATCGGAACAATCTTCAAAGTCTCACGTGACGAAAAAATGACTATAATTGGAAACTTGGAACATTTCACGACAAGCTGAAAAATCGCAACTTCGGGGTCGAAGCATTGTAGGAACTTCTACCAGAGCGACAGTACAACGAACGAGCTGCGCACCGGCATTACAGAGCTGGGCCAGAGGTGCCAATGCGTAATGAAGTGGCAAGTACGAAAGGATTTGTATAATGAGGATCATAGGATGTTTCTTCAACTACATCATCAACAACGTACACTGCCCGCGCGAAGCGAGACCCTAGGTGAGAGTAATTGTATCCGCAGCTGAAGCATGTCTACGATAGATGGCCACGACGAGATGGCAAGCTTATTATCGGCGACATGAACACCCAGATAGGTCGGGAGGCAATGTACAACCGGCGATTGGAGCGAACTGTCTCCACACCGTAACGATTGACAACGGTTAATGAAGCGTGAACATCGCAGCATCAGTTTGTCTTCACATCTCGCCCTGAGCAGAAGCTAAAAATCGTCCCGCAAAAGTGAAACAGTCAATTCTATCTACAAGCCGATCGGGGCCTATCGCACAAGCAGTCCATATCACAGCAGTGCACAAACAATATTGAATTGTTTCCCCCGGCTGCGGAGTGAAATGAGTTTGCCAAATGAAAAAAGTGCCCGTGCTACGGGATAACACGATTTCGATCAACTTTAATAAAACTCGTGTTGAACCCACAGTTCAGGAAGTTAAAATGGGGCTTAATCTCGCTGAAGTTACGTACATTCAGCTACATCACGTTAAAAACTGTGTTTTGATCACATTTAGAAGTTTAGCACAGGCAGAAAATTTCATTAAAAAGAACAACATGCAACACGAGGTCGAGTTTAATAACACCAGAATCAAGATCCCGGTGCATATGGAAAACGACATGGTGGACGTGCGTATCCATGATTTGGCCCCGCGCACTAAGAATGATTACATCAAACAAATCATGTCGCAATATGGAGAAGTAGAATCTATTACGAATGACACCTGGAGAAATTTTTTCACCAGCATTCCCAACGGCGTTCGTATTTTGAGGATGCTAGTGACTAAACCAATATCTTCTTACATGACTATCGAATGCAAATCTCCGAAGGATGGAGTGACCTATAAGCAAACAACTCTAATCACATATCCCGGGCAAACACCAACACGTCAATTCTGTAACCATACAGCCCACTACGGAAAAACATGCGCCGAAGCAACCTAAATCAAAAACATCGATTCAATGAACCAATAATGCAGTAGTAACGACCACGACAACCGCTCCCAAACCAACGACTAGCATCACCAATAAAGATGAAAATACCGATGAAGACGGATTTACAACAGCGACCCGTAAGAACAAGAAACAAATAAGAACTGATCGTGAACAGCAAGAAAGCAGTACCGATGATGACATGGACGGGAACGAGAACGCGAGAGAAGGCAGACTGAATGACCCCCAAGCGGGTTCACCGCCAAGGAAAAGGATCTCAACACGCAGCAGCAAGCTGCGTCAACAAGATCTGGAAGACCGACATTCTTAGCATTTTTTTATTTATACTTATTTACTCAGTTGTGCTAACGCATTGAGCCGTTTCAAATAAATCTTTGGATTAAAAAAAACATCGCAGCATTTCAAAGAATAGTAGCCAAAAGCACCGTTTACCCCCACAAATGCATCCACAATGTAACTGGTGATAATCTGATCAACAATTCGGACCACGCGGTCTGCATGCGCTCAAAACTGTATACGGTGCACAACTTCTGTCGAGCGCGGACGCTGAGGCTCAATATCGAGCAGCTATGAGACAGTGTTATCAACGGAAGATCAGCTTGGCATGGCTACTCTTAAAGATGGTTTAAGCAACATATGAACCGCCGTGACACTGTCAGGCCGTACTAGACACGAAAGCGAGGAAATTTCAAACTTTAGCTGGTAATGATCAACTACAATGTTAGCTGCTCAAACGCGGAGGAGAGGCTAGGGCATTGCATTGGATAATCTCGAAGATTTTCTTGGATGATTCTTTGTCGCCGCCTGCCATCAACAGTAAGAGGGTTCTATAGGCGATATCAAGCGGGTTCACTGATGCTGATGCCAAAATATTCGCGATTCGGCAAGTCTTACAGATGTTTCACGATTGCAATGTACCCATGACCTTTTTATAGATTTCAAAGTTGCATATGATAAAATCGATCAACACTGGCTATAGCAAATAATGCACGAATACGGGTGCGTTGCGAAGCACGGTGCTATTCGTAGATTGCATACTAACGATTGTCATGTTGCCTATAGGTATATTAATTCATCTTGCTTGTGAGATAAATGATCGGGAATGATCTTTATCTCTTTTGAGTTCAGTAATCCAATAGCATGAGACTCGTCATTGCCGGCCACGACCGATACTTAGGATAGGGTAGGAAATGTTGATGTAATGCCTACTTAAGGAATAATGCACGAATACGGGTTACAGGACAAACTGACATGTTTGATCAAAGTGAGAATGGATAGAGTGATACTAATGCGATAGGTACAAGGAGGAGAGGTGGGCAGCGAGCAAGGAGAAATGACCAAATTGAAATGGGTCGTGCTAGGCTTGCGATAAACAGCCATGGACTGAGTGAATTTGTTACTGGCCGGACCAGAAGGGTCGCGGCTTATATTGCCCCTAGTCCCTGGTCAAGCCACGGGGACCGTTTGGGGTGGGCTCCGAAGGCCTCTTTTCTTGGCTAGCTCGAGCTTGAGGCACGGAGGCTTCAGGGTCGGCTCAATGTCACTCTATCCAATCGGAAGACAAACACGGTCTTTTCACTTTTTTTAAATTATTTATTGTAACTTACAATTTTTGTGTGTGAGTGTAGGTGTATACAAGGCCGGCCGGCGAACGCTGGGACGAAGCGGGAAACGGTCGGCTGCTGTTACGATGGCTACGACGACGGGATGCTGCTGCGATGGTCTGCTGTTGGTGTGGCGATGGTACACGTGGGCTGTTGGGTGGCGGGGTCCGATGTGCCCAGCGATGCCACTTTCTGGCGAGTGCGTCGATAGGCGGTCACTGCGGTTGATCTTCGGTGACAGGCCGGCGATTCAAGGGCACTCTGGCACCTCGTAGCTGGTTTCAGCTACCTGCTGATGCCTCGGAGGTCGCGCTGGAACCTCGTGGCTGGTTCAGTCAGCTCGTGGGCACTTTTGACTTGCTTTTAGCGATGATGGTGCCACTATCGACGACGGGCTGTTCAGGGACACCACGCTCGGACTATAAGCCACTCCGATGGCTTTAGGATCTAATGTAATATAATGGGTCCTGCAAGCGGATAATATTGACGAGGGAGGGAAATCTTATGGGTTTGCTACTGGGAATGTTTTAATTTGCGTTTCATACCTGATTCCTTCTCGGTATTTAGTTAATTCACTTTCTATCCTTCTCTATTTGATCCACTATAACTTCTATCTTCTCACGTTTACGTTATAAAAATATTTCCAACTGTCTATCTTTAACTTTGAAGTCTGCCTTTCTTGAAGTCTTTAGCAAAAGTGATTGGCATATTCTTTCTATCCTAACCCAGTAGCTTCCCTCTCACTCGCAATTTTCCTCTCCCGTTTGGCTTTATTTCCTGCTTTCCCAGTGTTTTCCAATCCCGAGCGTTTCCTGTTTTCCTAACGTGTGTGTAATTTGATGTTTTGTGTTCATGTGTTACATATTAAAGCTTAAGTATTTATTTAGACCGTTTGAATATAATTTACGTGTGCTTTATGTTAATTTTCCTCCTAATCACATTAAACATTATATGAAATAATTAGATACAAAAATAGGCGTTATATATTTATTATCCAAGACACATATCTAATACTTTTGGTAGTATATACTTCCTAACTGTTATACGCAGTATTATCACCGACAAACTGACATGACAACTAGAATGATTTCAGTGAAAATATTTGGCAAATAATTTAGACTTGGAACAGTAGCTCCATCTGTATAATGAGTTACACATCATTACTTAACGTGTCTTTCGTAAAAGAACACTAATGTCCTCTAGTAAAAGTCTGGACACGACATATTCAAACGAGCAGAAGTTTTTCGAATTCAAATGAGCGGAGCATCGAGCATCGTGCTTCTAAAGTTTCGGGTTTTCGTATGTTTTTACACAAAATTGCACCATCTTTTATTAAAGTGTCCTCCCATAAGAAATACATTGCGACGAATCTAGCGCCGAATAGCGCTGCGAATCTTGCTGCGACGAAAAATAATCGTCGTGTCTCCTTTGGAAAAGCACGGGCAATATTGCGGTATTGACTGGCTTTGTTCTCTGGTTGACTTCATGAAAAGTGAATCGAAAAAATTGAATCAACTTCAAGTCGGTTCCGACAGCATGAAGTAACAAGTTACTTTACGCTCGTCCGGACATGCCGCAGACTCAGGTGATTTGTATTCTAATGCCAAAAGATCCTAACTCCTGCGGTAGCATGCAAAAGGTTAAGTCGCCGGGAAACTAAGCTTGCTCAAATGACCCTATTCCACGCTTTTCTAAACTTTCTTCCCTCACATCCTTGCTCTCCCTTGAGTACTCATCATATTGAAAAATATACTTCATCTTCCAGTGTCTTGCTAATTAAATGCCGTTACAACAACTCCGGAATTTATTATCACATTGATTAATAAACTATTTCATTTCCGAGAATGAAACCATTTACGATCGAACTGTAGATCTCTCGCCGAAAATGCAGTGTATGCCATTTGCCCTTTTTTACCTCATATTTTGTCAAATATTGTTTATATATATATATATATATATATATATATATATATATATATATATATATATATATATATATATATATATATATATATATATATATATATATATATATATATATATATATATATATATATATATATATATATATATATATATATATATATATATATATATATATATATATATCTATATATATATCTATATATATATATATATATATATATATATATATATATATATATATATATATATATATATATATATATATATATATATATATATATATATATATATATATATATATATATATATATATATATAGTTTACAAAATTTATTCAGCTGTTTATCAAATGTTCAACAAAACTAGAACATATATTTCTAAGGTTATAGTTTCCTTTAACTATTTCAAGTATAGCCCAATTTCTTTGAGCCAAGTGCCTTGAAACTATGGTTGTCTATTTTCTCTTGTCCAAACTTCTACTGGAGGAACTCTAGTTACATAGAGTAACTTCGATGATTATTAGAGAGTTGACTGAAAATTTCGTAACTCGTACTGTCAAACGAACGTCCGTTTGACAGTACGAGTTACAAAATTTTGCGTCGACTCTCTAATAATATCTTGCCAAATTTGAAAATACAGTGTCATGTCAGTTTGTCGGTGGTATTATAGCGTATCTATTACTGCCTACCTTCGTGTCGAACAGCAGTATGGCAAACTCTCTTGCTCACGTTTTGCTCTCGTTTTTTGCAACTGGTCTATGGGGTAAAGAGCCCAAATGGTAACACTACCCCACACTCCCCCTTAAAAAAAATAATCGTCATTATTTTTTTTTTAACTCTTGAGATCAATCCTGCCCAGGGTTGAGTGGCTTCTTTTAAGCTAACGGATTTTCCCAAAAAGAAATCATCTGCTTGTCGATTTACCAAATAGTTAATTTTGGTTTCTTAAAATTAACCATTTTCGACCATTTACCCTATCGCGGATCTCTTTAATCGATCTTCTCTTCTCCCGGTAATCTAAACCATATCTATTGTTCAGAGGGAGAGAGAGATTTGATCTACTCTTGATCCTCAACGGTGAATTTGATCAAATGAAACTGTTACTCAAATGTGGACTGTCATGGCTACCGAAAGTAGCTTGGGTGCAGTTGTGAAAATCTTTTTAGTGAATTTTGCCAAGTGGATTGGGGCGAATAGTGTTAACTGTTTTATGCTAATTTGTGAAAATTTGTGGACAATAATAATTTTCATTAAGCAAAGAACCCTAAAATTGTAACGCAGAGTAAACCGGTTTAGAAAATCTGCTACGCGAAATTTAGAAATGATCATTTTTGCGTTTAGTTTTCCTTGATCGGTGTTATTCCAAATTCGCCAATTACAGTTTAGGAAGATTGCTTAGTATTTATTGGTGGAAACCTATTGGACTACGGTTATTGTACAGTACAAACGGTTCATAACAGGACAATTGGACTTCATTTGATTCACGAACTTTGACCTTGACATTTGACGTGGACTGAGACTGACTGAACTGTACATTTTTTTTACTAATTAAATCTAGCTAACTCATAACGACAAACTTATAATTATTTGTGGAATTTATTTACAAAATTTACATGAGAACTGAGCGAGAAAATCGATACTGCTTAGTCCGGGATTCCTGGCTTAAGATCGGCCGCCGAAAAGATCCCCAAGTTCTTCCCCAGCTCATCTTCAAGCTCATAGGAATTTGTTCCTCGCTTGGAAATGATCTTACAAGGGATGTAAGCAGGGCCGAGTTTTGCATTGAAATTTTCCCCAGCTGATGATTGTGCAAAGCTTTTCCGATAAACCTTCTGACCAACCAAGTAAACAAGGGCCGGTTTCTTGAAGCGAAGGTTATAATTTTTGTTACTTTTTTCATGAGACTTCTCTAAATTTTTGATAACAGTATTATAAACATTCTTGTCTATGTTACATTTTTGTTCCAATCTCTCTCGATCAGAGAGTTCATTAGTGACTACATCGAGTCGATGTTCCTCGCCACTCGTCACGATCTCGTGGCCGAATAGTACACGGTAGGGTGAAAAACCAGTAGACGAATGAAGGGTATTGTTAATCGTAAACTCCACTTCGGAGATTTTCGTATCCCATGTACGCTGATCCGACCTTACATACGTTCGGATGCATACATTAATGCTCCTATTCAATCGTTCTACTGGGTTCGCTTGGCTGTGGTGGCGGGCATTGGCCCAATGAACAATCTTGTAGCTATCCAGGAACTGCTTAAAATTTTTACTTAGGAACGTGCTAGCGTTATCGGAAATCAGGATTTCTGGTACAGAATACCTGCGAAACCACTGTTCCTGTAAAGTTTTAATCACCAAGTCTGTGCTAATCTTTTTCATTGGAAGTAACATTGTCCATTTCGAAAAAACGTCCATTAGTACAAGCAAGTGCATATTGCCTGCTTTTGAACGTGGTAGTGACTGTATAAAGTCAAGAGCTAATATTTGAAATGGCTTTGTCGAAATTCTCTGCTTCCCCATTTCAGGGTGCTGGGAGGTGTTTGTGGGCTTGCACTCACGACAAGTTGTGCATCGCTCCACAAACTTTTTAACAGTAGCTGCTAACCTCGGCCAATGATATTTCCTTCTTACTTTTTCAAGAAGCTTTTCATACCCGATATGAAACGTCTTTTCATGTTCGGTTTTTAATATTATTTCTCGGGATGTCTCGGGCACACAAACTTTCCACTCGAATCGATAATCGAGAGATTCGGTCTTTGTTGGAACAAATATATACAAAATATTATTCTCTATTTTTAAATCCAGGTGATCGTCTGGCGATTTTTTTACATTTTCATAGAGGTTCAAGTACCAGCTATCTTGCGTCTCAACCACATCAATGGTTTCAACTGCCCGCGAGAGTGCATCTGGAATGACGTTGTCCCTCCCACGTCTGTGGCGGATCTCCAGATCGTATGCTTGAAGCTCAATGCTCCAACGACTCAACCTTGAAGACGTCCTCCATTTTCCCTTCATGATGTGCGTGAGAGCCGAAGCATCAGTCACGACGACAAAACGGGTACCCTCAATATAGGGCCGAAATTTCTCAATGGCCAAGATCACCGCGAGCCCTTCTTTCTCGGATGCAGCATAAGCTTGCTGCGCATGAGAAAGTTTTTGGGAGAAAAACGCTACCACCCTCTCTCCATCGTCATGCTCTTGGACTAGGATCGCCGCGACAGCTGTATCTCTAGCATCGCTTTGGATCTGGAACGTTAGGTCGAAATTTGGATTAGATAGAACTGGAGCGGTTATCAGGCATTCTTTGATGCGCATGAAGGCTTGCTCCGCTGATTCGTTCCATTTTATCGTTTTAGGTTTCTTCCGTAGAAGATTTGTCAGAGGTGCGGTGTATTCACTGAAGTGAGGTATAAACCGCCTATAATAATTGGCCATGCCAAGAAACCGACGGAGAGATCGGATCGACGACGGCCGCTCGTAATTCACAATCGCCTCAATCCTCTCCGGATTTGGTCTAAGTCCTTCAGATGAGAGAATATATCCGAGATATGCTAGTTCCTTTACACAGAACTTCGACTTTTCGATGTTGATCGATAAATTGGCTCTTTTTAATCGACTTGCAACCTCACGAAGCATTTGAAGGTGTGCCTCGAATGTACTGCTTACCACCACAATATCGTCGAGGTAAACAAATACATTCGGTTCCAGCTCTCCATACCCCAAGACCTCGTCCATCAGCCTAGCCAAGGTAGCAGGGCTATTGACGAGTCCAAAGGGCAGCCTGGTGAACTGGAACAGTCCTCTCCCCAACACCGAGAACGCCGTATACTTACGCGAGTTTGGATCAAGTGGTATTTGCAGGAATGCCTTGGTAAGGTCAATCGTTGACAAATACTTACTCGATCCCAATCTACTCAGTATACGATCCTGGTGCGGGAGAGGATAGGCATCCCTTCTCGTGCGTTCATTCAGACGACGCGCGTCTAAACACAATCGTACCTCCCCGGTGGGTTTCAGAACGGGAACAGTACTTAAGGCCCATTCACCTTTACTTTTCTCAATCACATTTTGTTGAATCATTTTATCTAATTCCTTATTTATTTTACTTTGCATTTCGGGAGAAGTTGGATAAGGGTTTATACGGACTGGTGGAGTTTTCAAATACTCCTCTTTAATTTCAATTTTGTGCGATATCATTGGGGTGATATCAAGCATTCCCCCTTCCACCGCAACTTTGAACAACCCCTTCACTTCTTCCAGTTTCTCTCTCTGGTCGATCGTGAGTTCCTGCTCGACTTTCTCTTCTAAACCACTCTCTTCAACAGAATTACTCAGTTCGTAAGCTTCTGTCAACAACGAAGGTTGTAGTTTAAAAGCATGCCAAAAATCTTCGTAGCCTAGAATTAGTCTACGCTTTAGCTTCGGAGCTACCAGAGCTGGAATGATGTGACACTGGTCGTTAAAAGTGATAGGTAAATTTACATACCCTTGTATTTCTACAGATGCTCTCGATGCTGTTTTTAAAGAAATTTCAGACGGATATACTTTCAATCTTAAATCTTTTATAAGTTTCTCTGAACCGATACCAAGCACGGTTCGCTGAGCCCCGCTGTCTAAGAGACCGATGATTTGTTTGCCTAGTACATCAACTTTTACAAACGGGCGTGCGTCTCCATCGATCCTGACAAAAAGTTCTTCGACGTTTTGGTCGGCAGTATAATCAGAATCCGACACTGGCTCGAAACCATTCTCAAGCAGATTAGTCGTGATATTTGAAATGTTGGGGGCTTTTGAGATTATCTCGTCAGCTTCCCCCATTAAGCTGAACTCTCTTCGTTTTTTGGACACCTTGGGCAAGTTTTCGTGAGCACAGCTGGGAATCCACAAATTCGACAGAACTTTCGTCGGTTTTGAGAGCACTCCCCATAGTGATGGCCTGTTTCTCTGCAGTTGTAGCAGGTACCTATTGGGGGGCGTTTGTACAGTTCGACAAGCTGTTGAAGTGTACCTTTGCTCGACCCCTCCATAGGTTCTTTTCTCGCGCTTTGTTCCCCCTTGCCCTTGTCGGTTGTCTCAGTAGATTTGGCAGTAGGTTTTAGTTCGTTTTTATAAAATTTATCTTTGTTTGCTGCACTTTTCATATTTTTATTAGAATTTGCCGCGGTTTGAGACCCTGCGGAAATTTCATTGACTTGGTTGCTCCGTGGTTTATTTGGGTTGTCGAAAGAACGCTGAAAGCTGTGCCAGTTGTTCTCATCGACAAGCCTGCCATATCGTTTAAGTTTTGCCAAGGATTTAATCCCTGCTCCTGTCATGGCATTTTTATAGTCAAATCGCATGTTCCTCCAAATAATTTCAAATTTTCTTCGTTCCGAAATTGGACGAGTCATGGACTGAAATAGTTTGACCATGTCATGAAAATAGTCGACAAATCTTTCACCTCGCACTTGCCTACGGTTTGTTGCTTGGAATTCCAATTGAAAGTCGAGATCTGGCGGGAGAAATTCTCTCTTCAGTTCTCGCTTCAATTCGGACCAATTGCGGAATTCTCTATTATCCGAAGCATCAATGAACCAATCTTTGGCTCTCCCAGCAAACAAATGAATTGCCCCCTGAAAAGCTCTCGATCCGAAATTTCTTCTGCCCTAGACCTCATTTTAATTTCTTTTAAGAATTCCGATAATTTTCGACCGTTGTCTTTGCCCTCGTACTTTAACTTCCAGTCTGAAATCGGTACTCGTTTCAAAGAAGTCCGACCTCTTTTATTCTGTCTACTTCTATCCCTTCTTCTAAAACGGTTTGGTGATTCAGAAGTACTGCTTCTCGATTGCGAGCTTTCAGTACGTGACCATTCATCAGATATGTCTGAGGATGAGCTTTTCCTCTTACTTTCGTATTTCCTGCGAGGCAATGTATTACGCAATTTGCCATCACTCTGTTTACGATTTTTCTTCTTTCCTTTTAATTTAATTTCATCGAAGCTTTCATTTGCGGTATCATCATTAGAATCTGACGAAACCTTTAGTTTTTTCCCTTGCCTTTTCAGTAGTTTATCTTTCCCACTCATTTCGTCCACTAAATCATCAATAGGATTCATATTATCAGACGTATTAAGTGAGGCGGATTTATCTACTTTTGGCATTTGTGGGTTAATTTTCAATTTTTCATTAAGATTTAAAAGCAATGCTTCGAGTCGTTTTTTCCTCTCCATGTTATCTTTTGCTTCCCTAATCATTCTCTCTTCTAGCAATATCTCTCTTTCTCTACGTTGCTTTTCTTGTTCAGTAGTCGTTGCAACGAAAGCTTTCAAATGTTTGACCATATCGATCGCTATTTCCTTACTACCTTGTTCGTACAACGACAGCTCATCCAAAATTTCTTTTGATCTAAACACAGATCCCTCCATTTCCCGATTTTTCCTTTCTAATGTATTTTCTACAACTCCCCCACTCGCTTCATTCTCATTTTCTCCCATTTCTCCCTCTTTTCCCCAGACGGTTTCATTCAAAACTTCAATTTCACTTCTTACTTCCTGTATGGCTTGACTTATATCGTTTTCTAGCTGGTCTGGTTCCTTTCGATCATCGAAAGGATCGATAATATCTTGAAAATGCTTCTCAAATGTTTCTGAAATTTGCCTGCTAATGTTTATAATTTCTATCTGGTGCCTCCGAGCTTCCGGAGCACGGGCGAGCAGAAAATTTCTCACTCTGTAGTGAATCAGCCGAGTCTTAAGCTTTTCTCTTTGGCGTAAATCAGTTCTCGGGTTTTCTAATAAACTTTTAATAATCAACGTTTTCGAATGTACGAGTGAAATTTCATGCGCAACTTCTCTCCAGCTAGGAGAGTAAGCTACCGTGAAAGTGTTCATCTTCTTTTCTTCCCTCATACGATCTTTCAATTTCCTTCTCTTTATGCTCTCATGCTCATCTAACGAAAAAACAATATTTCTAATCGACAATTCGTGCTCTACTTCATCGATTGACAAGTGAGCCACGTTTAAACTTTTATACAACATATGCAAGTCCATTTCCAACAGAACTTTAGGCGAAATAAAGACAATCAATGTATCTGATAATGGTGAGTATGTATTTTAAGATATTTGAGTTAAACTTCATATGAATAAAGAAAATCTCTGCACTGTTTGAATTACTTCGTTGAATCAAGACCCATTAAAGAGAAAAAATTATCACAATTTAACGAAACTGCAATGTTTCCGCTATTTGGTAAATCTACGAATACAGATTCTATCTTTTGTGGTTGTACGCGCACTAGTAGGTAGAATTGATCTCAAGCTAATTCAGTTCCCCTAATGATCTCGTATTACCACTTAAACACCTTTTCCATCCACCAGTATAAGCAAACGAGCAAACGAGCGTTCCCTAGCACAAAAATCTTATTTTCCCTATCTTCAGCACATTAGTTTTGAACTTCTGATTGGTTTTGACTGTTAGTTGGGCGCCAATTGTTACTGGCCGGACCAGAGGGGTCGCGGCTTATATTGCCCCTAGTCCCTGGTCAAGCCACGGGGACCGTTTGGGGTGGGCTCCGAAGGCCTCTTTTCTTGGCTAGCTCGAGCTTGAGGCACGGAGGCTTCAGGGTCGGCTCAATGTCACTCTATCCAATCGGAAGACAAACACGGTCTTTTCACTTTTTTTAAATTATTTATTGTAACTTACAATTTTTGTGTGTGAGTGTAGGTGTATACAAGGCCGGCCGGCGAACGCTGGGACGAAGCGGGAAACGGTCGGCTGCTGTTACGATGGCTACGACGACGGGATGCTGCTGCGATGGTCTGCTGTTGGTGTGGCGATGGTACACGTGGGCTGTTGGGTGGCGGGGTCCGATGTGCCCAGCGATGCCACTTTCTGGCGAGTGCGTCGATAGGCGGTCACTGCGGTTGATCTTCGGTGACAGGCCGGCGATTCAAGGGCACTCTGGCACCTCGTAGCTGGTTTCAGCTACCTGCTGATGCCTCGGAGGTCGCGCTGGAACCTCGTGGCTGGTTCAGTCAGCTCGTGGGCACTTTTGACTTGCTTTTAGCGATGATGGTGCCACTATCGACGACGGGCTGTTCAGGGACACCACGCTCGGACTATAAGCCACTCCGATGGCTTTAGGATCTAATGTAATATAATGGGTCCTGCAAGCGGATAATATTGACGAGGGAGGGAAATCTTATGGGTTTGCTACTGGGAATGTTTTAATTTGCGTTTCATACCTGATTCCTTCTCGGTATTTAGTTAATTCACTTTCTATCCTTCTCTATTTGATCCACTATAACTTCTATCTTCTCACGTTTACGTTATAAAAATATTTCCAACTGTCTATCTTTAACTTTGAAGTCTGCCTTTCTTGAAGTCTTTAGCAAAAGTGATTGGCATATTCTTTCTATCCTAACCCAGTAGCTTCCCTCTCACTCGCAATTTTCCTCTCCCGTTTGGCTTTATTTCCTGCTTTCCCAGTGTTTTCCAATCCCGAGCGTTTCCTGTTTTCCTAACGTGTGTGTAATTTGATGTTTTGTGTTCATGTGTTACATATTAAAGCTTAAGTATTTATTTAGACCGTTTGAATATAATTTACGTGTGCTTTATGTTAATTTTCCTCCTAATCACATTAAACATTATATGAAATAATTAGATACAAAAATAGGCGTTATATATTTATTATCCAAGACACATATCTAATACTTTTGGTAGTATATACTTCCTAACTGTTATACGCAGTATTATAGCGTATCTATTACTGCCTACCTTCGTGTCGAACAGTAGTATGGCAAACTCTCTTGCTCACGTTTTGCTCTCGTTTTTTGCAACTGGTCTATGGGGTAAAGAGCCCAAATGGTAACAAATTAGAGACGACTTTCTGGTTTTACACTGAATGGTAAGTAAAGTAAGTGTCCCATATTTTCATATTTTTAGCTTACCAGTTGGTATCCATGTTCCGATTTAATTAGGCTCCACAACTGTGATTTGTTCAGTTCGTCCAGAAGGTTAGGCTTCTTTAATAAAGTGGATCTAATCGGAAAGGACTGTTTCCACTTATCAAGGACTGTTGTCCACGGAGCGCTATTAGTATTCAGCCAATCGAGTGACTCTTGTGCAATACTGTTGGCCTCTTCACTTATTTATTTTTGAGCATCATTTTTATTGTTTAAAATCAATTCATGCTCTTTGTCTTGCAGCTTGCGTTTTCGAGCCTTGTTTTTCAAAGTATTAATTTTGTTGGCGATTTTTCCTCCCGGATTTCGTTTATCCCCACCACGCGGTAAGAAATACGAGTCCTATAAAATAAAAATATAACCTATTTCAACAAACGTTCACAAGTTCAACAAGTGTTGTAGTATGTGGGACAATATTTTACTAATTGTCTTTTTGCGTACAGGCACGATATAGATGGATAACCTAAGCTGACCTTTTCTGCATTACAACGATTGCTTCATCGAACGAATGTGATATGTGTTCTCAAAACCCATTTTGTGACCAACAAAAATACCTTTAACATGCTGGTTGGTATCCACAAATTTTGTGGAAGTTTTAATCAATTTGGACTCCTTTGGATGTTTCGGATTCAGAGACTCATCCACCTCTTGAACACTGCAAGAAAGAATCGGATGACTGTATCTGGTTCCCGAAAATCCAGACATGTTTCAGTACGGAGATACTGTTTATGAATCTTAATAGAATCGTAGCAATATTAGTACCAACATTCTTGGATTTGCCATAAAAAGCTGTTTCTTATCGTTTCAGAAGCATCCGATGATTCCACCTCGAAATAGTAGCTCATTGTCCTACGGAAACTTATTCTGGAATGATCTTATCCGGATTATTTTTATCTAAAGTTGATGAGCTCCTGAATCCAAAACATGAAATGTGTCCAATTCGGTTAAAAATTGTATAATCAATATTTAAGTATTGTGGGTACCCTGTCGGCCTGTTACGGGGTAAAAGATCCAAGAGCGGTGCCTTAGACCTCCTGAATGTTCAATTTTATCCTACCGGAAGCATTGCTTGGTGATGTTCAAATACGAAACTAAGCAATAATTTCCACCTTTGAAAGGAACATTGCATTGGAACACAGAGAACAGATGGCCAACTTGTGCGTTTAAGTACAGTCGTGATTCACTGGTTGGTCCAACAAACGAATTTTTGGTGGCATCTAATGGGGAAAACCCATCGAAAATGGTGAGCGAAGCGATAGCAATGATATGAAAAAAATCCCCTAGAGGCGAGATTCGAACCCGCAGCGTTCGAGACTCCGGCCCAATGCACTAACCCTTATGCTAGACCTGGGATATGGTGACGTCCCAGAAAAAACATGTTTATCGCACTAGCGACGGTAATCGTACCCTGCCTGCAAAACGAGATCACGCACAACCGCAGCTAGCACCCAACACATTTTATCTGTTTAATTTCCCCGCTAGTGTGCCAATACCTTATTTAAGACTTTTTTTGGTGATATCAAGCTGTGGAATCTCACCTCTGGAGCAATTTTTTCACATGATTACCATTTTCACCATTTTCGATGGGTTTTCCCCGCTGGATACCACCAAAAAAGTCTTAAAAAAGGTATTGGCACTTACGTCAAAAAACCAAATAAAGGAATTATTAGAATTTGTTGTTTGAATTACTGTCAGAGTGATTGTCAAAGTAAATTTGATAGGAGATTTTGGCAGTTGGCAATGGTCCAACTAACGCAGATCCAGCTAAAAAGCGGTCCAGGTAAAAAGTGACCAACCAGCGAATCCCGACTGTAATGTAAAAACTAAAAGGTAATTGGGATATTGCTGCCAGATGCGCTACGCAGTTTGACTGCTTTGACAGCTAACGGCCGACATAATTTGAGATACATTGGTATGGCGAAGCTAATGTTTTAATAGGATTTTCGTTCAAATGTTTACACAAGAATTTTATGCTTATTTGTTATAACATGGATGTCTATCCTCTGTGATTGTAATTTAATTGATCTGCAAAGTTATCAGGGTAACCTGTCGAACATATAACGGAAAACAACAGCGAAATCAAGCTGGAATCAAGTTCTATCAATTCGCATTCGTTTGGAAAACCAATCCGTCGTGATGCAAATGGAAGACTCTTCTCGTCGCCTAGTTTCATACACTGTTACATTTAGATTAATTACCTGATTTTCGCTTTTGAATAGCAACACAATCACACGAGAATATTTCTTTAAATCGCTCTCATGGAGGCGTGTACGGTGCGCCAAGTGCCAGTTCGCGACTATCTCGGCCAACTCAAGTTGCCGTCGTTGTGAAAGAATTCCCTTTTTCGCTTGATGAATGATGTTTGAACCCGTCACGGTTTCTTTGAGAAGCTGGGTTAGGGTGTCGGGAGTCAAATCAGATATTTCATTTATATCGTCATCAGAGATATCTCTATTTTCCTTATTATACTTATGGCGGAATGAAGGCTTCTGAAATATAACAAATACTTAAATCACCGACGTGTCACATGTAGCAAAAACGTTGTTCCACTAGCGGCATTATTATAATGATTCGCGTGGTAGTCTTCGTAGATGTGGGGACCTGGTCAAATTCAGACCTAGAAATTGCTTATGAGCTATAGCATTGAATTGCAAAACAGATTGTTTCCTGAAAGCCTGATCAATTGGGTCATTAAGCCATATGCTGTTTCTGATTTTTCCGATACAGCTGACGTTAAAGATACATCACAGACTAACAGACATAACACTGTGAGGAGATTCCCTCAAAAAACATAGATCCGACAATTTTCCCAGAACACTAGCTCCACCTTTTATTCACGATCCCAAACACTCATTTACTGGTGGGTTACCCCTCAGGTTTGGGAACAATTTTTCACTAGTGGTCTATCCCCTATATGCTTGTTCATATGTCAGTTGCGCCATAATTTCAAATGTGGCCACAGTCCCAACTACAAATATATTTGAAATGACCGTTAAAGCGGACGAAGTTTTGTTTTTGAGCGTTATGTCTGTTAGTCTGTGGATACATAATCAATTTTTTTCTTCACTTTGTTGTACGCAAAATAACAAATAATTTCTAAAAAAAATTGAATTATCATGACCACGCCTTTCATTTAACTACCTTTATCCCTATCCTTTTGCTGGGATAACTCCAAAAATGCTAACCCAAACAATGATAAAACGAAAATAATATATACTATAATATATAGTTATTACTGTTTCAACATTGTTCGACGCAGAGTTCTCGCAGTAGATTTACAATAATATTTCATGTAACAATCATTTAAGTATGGAAAAAATCGATTTTTTAATGTTAAGATACATAACCACCCCCTTTTTCACTGTAAAAGTCGTTTTAACATTAAAATTTATTGTAGAAACATTTAAGTTTATTGCTTTGTTGTTGTAGCATAGAACTAGAATTTACTGTACATTATTGTACTGTCATATTAAAAATCATGGTTTTGTTACTGTAAATTTCGGGAAGTGAAAACATTTACGTTTGTTCTGTATCAAGAAAAAGCAATTGTGAAATTGAATATCATATCAGTAATTTATCTTTACACATCTTACAATTTTTGAGATGGTCTCCCATGGGTCACTTATGACTCAAAATTTAGTGTAGTTTGAAGATATATAAGCCTCATCTTGCGCATTTTTGCGCCGCAGTTTTTACATCTGTGTTTTTGAAAATACCCATACGGAGACGCTCTGTACTACCGGTACCCGCATAACAGTCCCGTATGCGTTTTCATCAGTTTTGAGTTAAGTTCAGATTTATTTCAAGCTTTTTAAATATTAAAGAAAGGCTTTTCACATTGGTTTTTGTCTATGATTGATCAAATAAATTAATACCGATTCAAAGTGCTTTCCAACGTTTGTGTAGCGGAATACTTCTTTTCAAGGTTATATATGTATATAGATATATTGCTATAACTAGCTTAAATTTTGGCCGAAGTGCGACCTACACCAACAATGCAGAATTACTAAACACTTTTTGAGCCTTACTGGTGCATTCAAAATTGTTAAATTATAAGAAACAATTACAAATTAATACTGTCGATGTGTACTATCATCTAGACTAAAATAATAAACCAAACATGCACACAAATTTCACTTTTCGTGAACAAATTTCAAAATTTCTAAGATAAGATAATCTAAATTGCCTTATTTGATTAAGGGAACGAAGCTATTTAAATCTTCCCAAAAATATTTATATTTCTTATGTAATTAGGGTAAGGTGGGGTAAATCCGACCTAGTAAATGGTTTTGGCTGTAAAATGCACATTTTACATCGAATCAAGTCGTTTTATATACCAAATTAAAGGTGAAACTCCTGGGCAACTTTCTATATATAGCATCTTATTCGGATCTTGGAAATATTTTGAGATACAAGCGTTTTACGAAAATGTTCATTTTTGCTGTTTTCAAAAATGGTGGGGTAAAGCCGACCCCCTATGTTTTTAGTTGATTTAGTGCAGATATTATCCAAATTTTATGGTTTTTCAATGATAAATCAATGAATGTTGTGTTATTGAATTGTAACATGAAGAAAATGGAGTTCAATGTCAATCTTGGAATGCTAAAATCACGAGCAATAGCACGTAATGATATTTCGATTTTTTAATTTTTAATATAAATCGATTTTTTAATGTTAAGATACATAACCACCCCCTTTTTCACTGTGAAAGTCGTTTTAACATTAAAATTTATTGTAGAAACATTTATTGCTTTGTTGTTGTAGCATAGAACTAGAATTTACTGTACATTATTGTACTGTCATATTAAAAATCATGGTTTTGTTACTGTACATTTCGGGAAGTGAAAACATTTACGTTTGTTCTGTATCAAGAAAAAGCAATTGTGAAATTGAATATCATATCAGTAATTTATCTTTACACATCTTACAATTTTTGAGATGGTCTCCCATGGGTCACTTATGACTCAAAATTTAGTGTAGTTTGAAGATATATAAGCCTCATCTTGCGCATTTTTGCGCCGCAGTTTTTACATCTGTGTTTTTGAAAATACCCATACGGAGACGCTCTGTACTACCGGTACCCGCATAACAGTCCCGTATGCGTTTTCATCAGTTTTGAGTTAAGTTCAGATTTATTTCAAGCTTTTTAAATATTAAAGAAAGGCTTTTCACATTGGTTTTTGTCTATGATTGATCAAATAAATTAATACCGATTCAAAGTGCTTTCCAACGTTTGTGTAGCGGAATACTTCTTTTCAAGGTTATATATGTATATAGATATATTGCTATAACTAGCTTAAATTTTGGCCGAAGTGCGACCTACACCAACAATGCAGAATTACTAAACACTTTTTGAGCCTTACTGGTGCATTCAAAATTGTTAAATTATAAGAAACAATTACAAATTAATACTGTCGATGTGTACTATCATCTAGACTAAAATAATAAACCAAACATGCACACAAATTTCACTTTTCGTGAACAAATTTCAAAATTTCTAAGATAAGATAATCTAAATTGCCTTATTTGATTAAGGGAACGAAGCTATTTAAATCTTCCCAAAAATATTTATATTTCTTATGTAATTAGGTAATAGACGTATCATCCTAGAGTATTATCGCAAAGTATCAAAGTTTAACTCCGAATATTTTCGAAGATAAATATAGTAGAACCGGTTTGCTCGGAGTTGCATAGGGTCAAGACGTAAAATTTAACGGGTGTTTAAAGATTTTGAAATCAGTATAAATGATTGCAAGAGAAACTGATTAACTCGAGTAAACACTTTGTTGTAGAAGTTTAACTACACTATTGCATTAACCACCGAAATTAATAAATAAAAAATAAAAATAATTAATCTACTTATTGTTAAAAATCGGGTGTTTTGTTGTTACAATGCTTAACTTTGACCATTTTTTAACCTTTTATGGTTCATGCATTTAATGGTCCATGCATGTCTGCTAACTAGTGGTGTCTCAGATGATTTCACAGTCAAAATCTTCCGTCGAGAGGAATTTTAGGCGATCGTCTTTAGAACTGGCATCTTGTTTTATTCCTAGATCAAAACTATATCAAAATATATGCAAGAAACAACAACGTGTGAGGTTGTCCAAAACAAATCGTGGGTTCTGGGTTGAGTGGTCGCTTAACGAGTAGTTACCTCAATAGTGTACTAGCTTTGAAGTTTCTGCATAAATACTGAATAGACCCATATTTTGAATACAACTCTCTTTAAATCCCATTCATAATTAGTAATACGAGAATAACAAAAAATAAAAGTCTACGTAGACTTTTTCAAAGACCCCCCTGCACTAGATAAGTAGGACGGTGAGAAAATGGTCGGTTATCACACCCCCCTCCCCCTCGTAGACTTTTGCCAGACCCCCGTCCCCCCTATGAGTTTAAGTGGTTTATGAACGGCCCCAAAACGCGATTGAAGATGTAAATTATAATAGCAATCTGCAGAGAAACGGTGCAACAAATAAAGCTTCATTGTCTGAAATTATGTTCTGAGCCGACGTTAAAGTAAATATTCCAGTTATTCATTAAAAACGTTCAAGTGCAACTATTTTGCAAAATCATGAAGCTTGACATGTCGCAAGACAGGTTTTAGAATAGGCCGAAAATTGTCCTCCTTCCCGATAGAACCAGGTTCCCGAAATAACCCGGGATGTGGCCAATTTGACCAAAAGCCTTCAAAATGTAATTCAGTGCAATTGTTTTGCAAAATCATGAAGTTTGATATGCCGCAAGACGAGTTTTAGAATTGGTAGAAAGATGTCCTCCTTTCCGACGGAACCAGGTTCCCGAAATAACCCGGGATGTGGCCAATTTGACCAAAAGCCTTCAAAATGTAATTCAGTGCACTAGTTTTGCAAAATCATGAAGTTTGACATGTCGCAAGACGAGTTTTGGAATTGGTAGAAAGATGTCCTCCTTCCCGATGGAGCCAGGTTCTCGAAATAACCCGGGATGTGGCCAATTTGACCAAAAGCCTTCAAAATGTAATTCATTTCACTAGTTTTGCAAAATCATGAAGTTTGGACATATTGCAAGACAGGTTTTAGAATAGGTCGAAAATTGTCCTCCTTTCCGATAGAACCAGGTTCCCGGAATACCCCGGGATGTGGCCAATTTGACCAAAAGCCTTCAAAATGTAATTCATTGCACTAGTTTTGCAAAATCATGAAGTTTGGACATATTGCAAGACAGGTTTTAGAATAGGTCGAAAATTGTCCTCCTTCCCGATAGAACCAGGTTCTCGGAATACCCCGGGATGTGACCAATTTGACCAAAAGCCTTCAAAATGTAATTCATTGCACTAGTTTTGCAAAATCATGAAGTTTGGACATATTGCAAGACAGGTTTTAGAATAGGTCGAAAATTGTTCTCCTTCCCGATAGAACCAGGTTCCCGGAATACCCCGGAATGTGGCCAAAATGCCTTCAAAATGTAATTCAGTGCAATTGTTTTGCAAAATCATGAAGTTTGACATGTTGCAAGACGAGTTTTAGAATTGGTAGAAAGATGTCCTCCTTCCCGATGTTTTGCAAAATCATGAAGTTTGGACATGTCGCAAGACAGGTTTTAGAATAGGTCGAAAATTGTCCTCCTTCCCGATAGAACCAGGTTCCCGGAATACCCCGGGATGTGGCCAATTTGGCCGAAAAGCCTTCAAAATATAATTCAGTGCACTAGTTTTGCAAAATCATGAAGTTTGACATGTCGAAAGATGAGTTTTAGAATTGGTAGAAAGATGTCCTCCTTCCCGATGGAACCAGGTTCCAGAAATAACCCGGGATGTGGCCAATTTGACCAAAAGCCTTCAAAATGTAATTCATTGCACTAGTTTTGCAAAATCATGAAGTTTGACATGTCGCAAGACAGGTTTTAGAATAGGTAGAAAGATGTCCTCCTTCCCGATGGAACCAGGTTCCAGAAATAACCCGGGATGTGGCCAATTTGACCAAAAGCCTTCAAAATGTAATTCATTGCACTAGTTTTGCAAAATCATGAAGTTTGACATGTCGCAAGACAGGTTTTAGAATAGGTCGAAAATTGTCCTCCTTCCCGATAGAACCAGGTTCCCGGAATACCCCGGGATGTGGCTAATTTGTGTTTTACAAAATCATGAAGTTTGACATGTTGCAAGACGAGTTTTAGAATTGG
Organism: Topomyia yanbarensis; assembly: GCF_030247195.1. NCBI lineage: Eukaryota > Metazoa > Arthropoda > Insecta > Diptera > Culicidae > Topomyia > Topomyia yanbarensis. The sequence goes on from NC_080670.1 coordinate 81,108,910, forward strand.
TAGAAAGATGTCCTCCTTCCCGACGGAACCAGGTTCCCGAAATAACCCGGGATGTGGCCAATTTGACCAAAAGCCTTCAAAATGTAATTCAGTGCACTAGTTTTGCAAAATCATGAAGTTTGACATGTCGCAAGACGGGTTTTAGAATGGGTCGAAAATTGTCTTCCTTCTCGATAGAACCAGGTTCCCGGAATACCCCGGGATGTGGCCAATTTGGCCAAAAAGCCTTCAAAATGTAATTCAGTGCACTAGTTTTGCAAAATCATGAAGTTTGACATGTCGCAAGACGGGTTTTAGAATAGGTCGAAGATTGTCCTCCTTGCCGATAGAACCAGGTTCCCGGAATACCCCGGGATGTGGCCAATTTGGCCAAAAAGCCTTCAAAATGTAATTCAATGCAATTGTTTTGCAAAATCATGAAGTTTGACATGTTGCAAGACGAGTTTTAGAATTGGTAGAAGGATGTCCTCCTTCCCGACGGAACCAGGTTCCCGAAATAACCCGGGATGTGGCCAATTTGACCAAAAGCCTTCAAAATGTAATTCAGTGCACTAGTTTAACAAAATCATGAAGTTTGACATGTCGCTAGACGGGTTTTAGAATGGGTCGAAAATTGTCTTCCTTCTCGATAGAACCAGGTTCCCGGAATACCCCGGGATGTGGCCAATTTGGCCAAAAAGCCTTCAAAATGTAATTCAGTGCACTAGTTTTGCAAAATCATGAAGTTTGACATGTCGCAAGACGGGTTTTAGAATAGGTCGAAAATTGTCCTCCTTGCCGATAGAACCAGGTTCCCGGAATACCCCGGGATGTGGCCAATTTGGCCAAAAAGCCTTCAAAATGTATTTCAATGCAATTGTTTTGCAAAATCATGAAGTTTGACATGTTGCAAGACGAGTTTTAGAATTGGTAGAAAGATGTCCTCCTTCCCGACGGAACCAGGTTCCCGAAATAACCCGGGATGTGGCCAATTTGACCAAAAGCCTTCAAAATGTAATTCAGTGCACTAGTTTAACAAAATCATGAAGTTTGACATGTCGCTAGACGGGTTTTAGAATGCGTCGAAAATTGTCTTCCTTCTCGATAGAACCAGGTTCCCGCAATACCCCGGGATGTGACCAATTTGGCCAAAGAGCCTTCAAAATGTAATTCAATGCAATTGTTTTGCAAAATCATGAAGTTTGACATGTTGCAAGACGAGTTTTAGAATTGGTAGAAAGATGTTCTCCTTCCCGACGGAACCAGGTTCCCGAAATAACCCGGGATGTGGCCAATTTGACCAAAAGCCTCAAAAAAAGTAATTCAGTGCACTAGTTTTGCAAAATCATGAAATTTGACATGTCGCAAGACAGGTTTTAGAATAGGTCGAAAATTGTCCTCCTTCCCGATAGAACCAGGTTCCCGGAATACCCCGGGATGTGGCTAATTTGTGTTTTACAAAATCATGAAGTTTGACATGTTGCAAGACGAGTTTTAGAATTGGTAGAAAGATGTCCTCCTTCCCGACGGAACCAGGTTCCCGAAATAACCCGGGATGTGGCCAATTTGACCAAAAGCCTTCAAAATGTAATTCAGTGCACTAGTTTTGCAAAATCATGAAGTTTGACATGTCGCAAGACGGGTTTTAGAATGGGTCGAAAATTGTCTTCCTTCTCGATAGAACCAGGTTCCCGGAATACCCCGGGATGTGGCCAATTTGGCCAAAAAGCCTTCAAAATGTAATTCAGTGCACTAGTTTTGCAAAATCATGAAGTTTGACATGTCGCAAGACGGGTTTTAGAATAGGTCGAAGATTGTCCTCCTTGCCGATAGAACCAGGTTCCCGGAATACCCCGGGATGTGGCCAATTTGGCCAAAAAGCCTTCAAAATGTAATTCAATGCAATTGTTTTGCAAAATCATGAAGTTTGACATGTTGCAAGACGAGTTTTAGAATTGGTAGAAGGATGTCCTCCTTCCCGACGGAACCAGGTTCCCGAAATAACCCGGGATGTGGCCAATTTGACCAAAAGCCTTCAAAATGTAATTCAGTGCACTAGTTTAACAAAATCATGAAGTTTGACATGTCGCTAGACGGGTTTTAGAATGGGTCGAAAATTGTCTTCCTTCTCGATAGAACCAGGTTCCCGGAATACCCCGGGATGTGGCCAATTTGGCCAAAAAGCCTTCAAAATGTAATTCAGTGCACTAGTTTTGCAAAATCATGAAGTTTGACATGTCGCAAGACGGGTTTTAGAATAGGTCGAAAATTGTCCTCCTTGCCGATAGAACCAGGTTCCCGGAATACCCCGGGATGTGGCCAATTTGGCCAAAAAGCCTTCAAAATGTATTTCAATGCAATTGTTTTGCAAAATCATGAAGTTTGACATGTTGCAAGACGAGTTTTAGAATTGGTAGAAAGATGTCCTCCTTCCCGACGGAACCAGGTTCCCGAAATAACCCGGGATGTGGCCAATTTGACCAAAAGCCTTCAAAATGTAATTCAGTGCACTAGTTTAACAAAATCATGAAGTTTGACATGTCGCTAGACGGGTTTTAGAATGCGTCGAAAATTGTCTTCCTTCTCGATAGAACCAGGTTCCCGCAATACCCCGGGATGTGACCAATTTGGCCAAAGAGCCTTCAAAATGTAATTCAGTGCAATTGTTTTGCAAAATCATGAAGTTTGACATGTCGCAAGACGAGTTTTAGAATTGGTAGAAATATGTCCTCCTTCCCGATGGAACCAGGTTCCAGAAATAACCCGGGATGTGGCCAATTTGACCAAAAGCCTTCAAAATGTAATTCATTGCACTAGTTTTGCAAAATCATGAAGTTTGACATGTCGCAAGACAGGTTTTAGAATAGGTCGAAAATTGTCCTCCTTTCCAATAGAACCAGGTTCCCGGAATACCCCGGGATGTGGCCAATTTGGCCAAAAAGCCTTCAAAATGTAATTCAATGCAATTGTTTTGCAAAATCGTGAAGTTTGACATGTCGCAAGACGAGTTTTAGAATTGGTAGAAAGATGTCCTCCTTCCCGATGGAACCAGGTTCCAGAAATAACCCGGGATGTGGCCAATTTGACCAAAAGCCTACAAAATGTAATTCATTGCACTAGTTTTGCAAAATCATGAAGTTTGACATGGCGCAAGACGGGTTTTGGAAAGGGTCGTAAATTGTCCTCCTTCCCGATAGAACCAGGTTCCCGGAATACCCCGGGATGTGGCCAATTTGGCCAAAAAGCCTTCAAAATATCCTCCATTGCACTTGTTTTACAAAATCATGAAGTTTGATATATCGCAAGACAGGTTTTAGAATGGTGCGAATATTGTCTTCCTTCCCGGTAGAACCAGGATCTTGGAAGACCGCGTGGTGCGGCCAATTCGACTAAAACACCTTTAAAATATCCTTCAGCACACCTGTGATCTTTTTCAAAAAACCACATCCAATTTCGTTGGGACACGACTGAGAACCATCAATTTTGAAATTTAATAACGTGGGTTGAGGTTGTTGGATGCATACCAACACCCCCTAACGGAGTAATTTCGAACTAAACATTGCTCCAATTGTTTACGTTTTACTTGATTTATAACTTTGTAGAACATCATTTCGTTCTATATGCAACAGTTTTCTATTTATTATAAAATTAATGAAATGTTCACTCAGTGCACGACGCAAGTGCTCGTATTTTATTTAACGCGGCTTCCGAAACGTCAAAACTTACTAAAAACACACAAACATCGCACACTGCAGTGTTCAATCCAAAACCCACTTTGCAAATCATCGTGTGTACATGACTCGAACTTATTCTACCTGTTTCCTTGCTATGTAGAAAGTGTATTGCTCTTCACCGTGATGTGTGATTTGAAACATTGCAACTCTTTCGTAAAACGTAGTGTACATACACACTTTGCGAAAATTTCAAGCTAGTATTGAAAATACTAATACGTGCCGTATCCAATGTAATTTTGTGAAGATATTATGATTGAATTAAATTTCTACTAACATTACAGTAATACGAATATTTTGATAGCGTAATATCGCAATTGGCGATTCTACGTTGAAACCGCTCGCAGATAGCGCTGGAAGGAAAGTGTTGCTGATTTTATTCTGTTCTGTCATAGTGCATATATTTTATGTAAACATTGGTAAAAAATGACTTTTAAACACCAAATTACCGATCAATTTGTTGATAATTGTTTATGAAAATGAAGGAAAACCATCATTTTATAAGATGATGAGTAAACATCTTGCGAAAAGAGTGTAAAACATAGTGGTTTCTAACATTATTCGCAGAGCTATATGCGCGCTGTTTTGAAATGTAATTTGTTGAGCACCGTAGCCGCCGCAACAGCATTTCCCGTTCGTCCTAAGTTAAGCTAAACCTTCATGAGATGGTGTAAATTCATGAAACTCTCCAGATCAGGCGAGGAAAGAATATATCCGGCTAATAGGAAAGTGTCAGCTTTGTATCATGCACAGCCGATCCTTCTCTCCGATAGTCTTCACTGAATCTCCTACGTAATTCAAACTATGAAGGAGTTTGACATTGGTATTGATTGGGTCTCGGTTTCGAGTTGGAACTTTATTTATGGAACGATTTTTTATAACCACAATAATACCTCGATTACATTTCGAAGAAATATATGAGTGAAATAGTTGCAAATGGCTGTAATTTCAGAATAATTGCAAATAAAACTAAATTTCTTACTCGTTTCATTCATATTTTGGCAGTGGTAAGCTTTTTCCGAGAAGATAATGAAGATTTTGTTGTAAGCTACGACTCACTTACGGGTGAAAAAAAGCAAACTGTATCACTTTGCCAGTTCATGAGCTGAATCATAGGTGTCGCATGACTAATTTTGGCTTTGCCGCAAATCGCCAATAAATTAAAAATTAAAACTGAAAATTTAAATTTTTGCTTTGAGGCATTTTGTAGAAACGGTTTAGCTCTTTCAATAAGAAACTATCGACAGTTTTAAATTTGTTGCGCACATCAATAGAAACTATAAAATATATGTATTTACATGGGTCATCGCAATAATTCCATTTTCAGTATTTTTGGTGTTGTACTGGCTCAAACGAAAAAATCGAAGAAATTTCATGTTTATCGATTCCAAGCGCCATTCATTCTCAACGATTGAACGGTACAGCCACTTTCAATACATTCAATATTCATTCTACAGTCAGTGCAGATTGATTACACCAAAGTTTGAATGAGTGTAGCACCATGACTACACTGTGTAGTTTAATGCTAAAACAAAATTGCCGCTAGCGTGTTAAAACACCGTACCGATTGTAAAAGTGGTATGCTTGGAAGAGTTTGGGTAACAAAATTTTGAAGAACTTACATTAATGGTTTCCAGCGCATCATCTGATGAGGAAGACGATGGCACCCGGGACAATCGTTGGTTAGCCGGTGTTAGTACGTTTGTGTTGATGTTCGTACTAGATTCCGCTATCTATAATAAGAATATTAATTAATGCAATTCGGTGTAACCTACATTTGCAGTATGAAAATCCTACCTCCTGATTTGCAGATACAGAAGAGCCTGCAAACCGTTGACTTTCATGTCCGTCAATGACAATCGTCTCCTGTGACATCGGCTGTGAAACTGCTGACGTAGTTGGTCCTGCCGACTCGTTATCACCGATAGCCGTATAAATTTTCTCGGTACTTCACTCTTGCTGGTTATATATAATTATCAGTTGTTCCTCCGTCTCCTCAACTGTCGCAACACCTAGTTGGATCAGTAAGTTCACAGCAGCAGCTGTGTCCGCCCGGTCGATTCCGTGACCTGGAAAAAACGCCATTGAACATTGTATTTGTAATTTGTTCATTGACATTTGGATTATACTTACGTTCTAAAATCCGAATAATATCCGGCGGGAATATCCCATTGCTCTCGGGATTAGCGATGCAAACGTCCGGCGCGTGCTCCTGCTGCAATTCATTTTCCATTTTCACGACTCACTAAACACATCCGCTTTTTGACATTTGCAAACAAGATGTAAAATCTTCTATTTCAACCAGCCCCGTGAAAACTGTTTGTTGCCTGAAGCTGCCACCAAATGCCAGTAGCGCTAGCTACGTTTCAAATGTTCAAGGTCTGTTCACATGAACTGTTTAAAATTTGGGATCAAAACAAGTAATTAGTAACAATATATGAGAATTCACGCTTTCTCTTGCATCGCTTCTTCTCCACAAAATCCGAACGCTTTTATAACCTGAGTACCAATTAAGCACATCAAAATGAAATTTGTTTGCATTCGAAAAGTTTCAGGTCGAGTTAACAACATTGGCTCGTAGCAATGTGAACGTTGCTTAAAGCGCGTTCGCTGTCATTTTTGACAACTAGCCGAGCCAGAAAGCCAGCTTATGTTGGCTTCACTCATTTTTCAAAGAAACGTCAAAACATTCACCCTCTTGATTTCAACAGATGTGAACAGTGGTGCCAATTCAACAGATATAATTTTAAATTTTAAAGTGATTTCTATTGAAAAGTTTTCAAAGACAGATCATTTAAAAGCAAATTGCATATCACTTGAAAATCAATGCTAAATCACTTTAATTGGAAGTGTGGTATGACAAACAGACTCAAATGCAAAAGCATTTGATTTAGACGTGATGTTTTGAAGTAGAATACTTCTAACGTTTCAATATAGGGGTCCCGTTTCAAAATTTTCTGCCTGAATTTTACCCGATTTTTTAAACGTGAATATCTGCATTTGTACTGAATGAAAAAATAATATTATTACGCTATCTGATTGGAAATATGTACAACAATTTTGTATCCAATTCGGTAGTATGTACAATTACTAAAAATAGCGGAAATAATGGATTTTATGAAAGTAGTAATTATCTGATCCATGATTGGTTGGTACAATTCGCTCAAAAAGCAAGCGTTGCTGGGACTGCCTCTTTTTCATCGAAAGAACTGTGACGGGTATAAAAAGAGAGCACACAAGAAAAATTCGTTAGTTTGTGTTCTGACGTTGTAAGCGTAGCAGCTGCTGCGTTTCATATCAGCACATTCTTCTATGGTAGGTAATAGATACCATGATTGCCGCCAGGCGCTGATGATTCTAATCATGAAATGACGTGACAATTTTTGTATTTCAATATCACACTATTGACAAGCAAAAATGAACAGATCTCGAAAACGTGAAAACTCCCATACATCAGTCAATCTATCACCGGCAAAGCCGTCCATAGGGAGAAGGTTGGTAATTCAAACAAACACGAAAGTTATAAATAAATGTGCCGCGTGCCTGTTTGAATCAGTTGTTGCTCTTTTGCCAGACAAGTAACATCGTGCCTATAGCGTCTCGTACGACAGATTTGAGCACCCAGCACATTACTCTTCTATGAATGACGTCATCATCGACTATTTAAAGAATATCATTCCTCGAGCGACTTCATTCTCCCCTCAAACATCGGACTGTTCTTTACGAGCAGTAGCAATCATGCATGTTGACAATGCGCTGCGATGAGTGCTACATTTGATCACTGCTACCGCTGGGGGTGATCCGTGTAACTAGCGCGCGGCTGGAAGAGTTGGCAAACCTCAGTTGAAGCTGACTGCATGTTATTATTGTTAAATTAAAAGCCCTTTTAAGGGCTATAACAATAACAAACAATAAAGAACAAATTGGAATTTTTCCAATCATTGGTAGCGATAATCCAATTGCGCAGTTTAAATTCGTTATTTGTTGCTTGCGCGTATATTGACAATCTGAAGTTTGCAACAATCTGTTATTTGTTTAAATTTATCCTTCCGAAACAATACAAAAATGTGCAGCTACTTAAAATACATTTCCAGGTTGATCCTGTGATTTATTAAAAATAGTCTTTCGGGAACATAATCCAAAATTCTGCAATGTTTCAGAAAATTGGAGGATGTGGCAACACTGCCAGCTAGCGAAAGCCGTACCAAAAAGAATCCGCAAATATTTTTTCGTTATTCTGCATGAAGGCAGTCCTTCCATCATCAGTGCGAAAGTGATAAAAGCCGATGTCACGTTTCAAGTTATCAGTATTTTATATTAGATACTGAAGAGAAAGGTTGTTTCTTTTCATTTCGAAATATTTATCTGATGTAAGTAACGTGCGGCTGGAAGAGATGGCAAACCTTTTTTTGAATCTGACTAATTGTTCCATTCTGCATGTTATTTTTGTTAAACCAAAAGCCCTTAGTTAGTTTAGTATTTTTCATTCCATAGCACGCGTGTTTGTGTATCCCACAAATAGTCCTTTTCAGGATTCCACCAATGGTCCTTTTCAGGACCCCACATACAAAACAGTTAATTTGAATGATTCCCTTAAAATCGTTCTTTTTAGGACCCCAAATATAAAACATTTCAGAGTTAATGTTAATTAAACCACCAAATATATAAAGATACATATATTAAACTTTCTTCGTTTACGAATAATTTGATTTATGACCAGTTATTTTTCTATCGTGTTTGCAAACATTTGATTTGATAGCAGGTATTTAAAGATAGATGTAAGGTTTTGTTTGTGAGCATCATTAACTTTTGTTCCCATTTCATGGATTTGAAACGAAATTTTTAAAAACTTGAATTTATCACACTATAGGTTATCGATTTTAATTTAAAAATTTAACAATTATTTCTAGTGAAGAATAGCATGCCTGTGTGTAGTTCTGAAACAATCGATGGAATTAACGGGTTTTTATTTGGCCACGGATAATATTGCTTGCCCATAAAACTGGCTGCATTTTTAATGTCATCGTGGTCGTGTCTTGCACACAACACTTATTTTTTTTTTTCAAAGCTGAATAAATGGATTGGCGATAGGGTGGTTTGGTGCGAAAACCGCGATCTCTTGTTCTTTAAATTATATGTGGCGTCAGGTGCTTGTACAGATAAATTCACCTCGACGCGCATTCCAGTGTGCACCGTGGTGAATTTATCTGTGTGTTTGTTTCCTCCGGCAAGCCGTAATGCGTACTGGTTGTTTCGTTGTGTAAAGGAGATGGTGTTGGCTTATTGGATACTGATATGATTTTCTGTTCATGATTTGATACGTGTTACTTCGGAAAGTTTATTTACAAGTTTATAGAGCATTTTTGCACTACCAGGGGAAATTTAAAATACTTGGTCCTCGGAGCAAACTGAGAAAAAGTTTTACGTATCATCATGTTATAAACTCAGTTAAATAACGGTCCGGAAAACAGATTAATTGTATCCACATTAAGCCCGGCTTATTTTGTGTGCGGCTAAATGACGCAATGTGCTTTTTACTTATTTTGTTTGCGAATATCGCGGCTACATAAATGAAAAGCTCCATTATTGTGAAAACTCCACTCTAAGATACCTGCTTGATTAAGGTTCGAGCACATTATTATTTATGAAAACATGGGGTAAACGCGCCTCTTAAGGAAATATGATCATAGTTTAGCTATAGAACATTAAATGGGAGAATTTAATAAATATAATTCAACCAACATTTCCCCCTGTAATCGCAATCATAACGCTTTGAAAAATGTTCAAAATTTTAATGATTCACAACAACAACGGGACAGAAAGCTCGTTGGACTAACACGTAATTTTGTTTTCTGTAGAGGTTTTACAAAAGTGTAGCTTTAAATCGTCTTAGGTTATGCAATTATTAGGTTTTCAAAACAATTGTTCTGTTTTAGATTAGAAAGATGGGTAGGTAATGTCAACGACATTACCGAAATGAAGTAGCATACGTTTTAAGTTGTTAATACGAATGCTGCAATTTTTACTAATTTCTGAATGGTTTTATTAAAATAAGTTATTTTGGTATTTCTAATGGAAATAGCGAAATAAAGGTACAAGTATATACGATTCTCTACTGTTGCCAAATTAATTGACTCTCATTTAATGCTCTTTGCAGGGTTACCATATGCGGATAAATATGTTGGTATATTTTAGGTTTCGATGTACGTGTACCGATATTTCGGTATTTCCATTAGAAATAACGAAATGGCTGGTTTTAATATAACCTATCAGAATATAGTCAAAATTGTAGCATTCGCATTAACATCCTAAAGTGTATTCTACTTCACTCCGGTTATGTCTCCGACATTACCCACCCATCCTTTTTTTACCGTGTACGTTTAGCTCTGGACTGCTGTTCATTTTTTCTAACCACTTCAAATATTATTGAATTTTACGATTGTAACTGTTTCTCTTGTTAAAAATTTCCGTGGTACCTGTCGCTCAGCAAGATTTAGGTGGTTCATTCAACGATTCGCTTTCCGTTGGCCGGTTCGAAGGTCAATCTGCTGCGAAGGAAATTTCACACAAAGGAGTTATTTTACGTGGTAGGATAATCAAGTAATCGACCGACTTCGGTTTCACGTTATACGGTGCCATTCGACAATGTGCACTCATTGATATCCGGATTTATCAATGATAATAAAATAGTGAATTTTCGTATGTTCAAAAACTACCCTTTTGACGAAATGTTTCTGTTTCAGGGTTTTGGTAATATTAGCCCACACTTCGTTTTTCCCATACTCGCTTGTTTCGTTTCAGGGTTCGAACCACATATTACATGATGCAGAACGATTGGCCTACCAAACTCCGCTTCTTAGCGTGTTGGTCTAATACCGAACGGTGGCTATCTGGGAGATTAAAAAAGTTACGTCGAACTACCATCAACCCAGGCAACCATGTTTGAGACCGTCCAGAAATACCGATGCAGCTTTGAAACTACCTCGCCGGACAAAGTTTTTTTATATACATATATACAATAATGGGAAAATTTAACTATATACAATTAATTTAAGCATGCAAATAAGGAACGGGAATAATAATTTGGTCCCGAAGAAATCTGGTTCATCGTCTCGATTCATAGAGCTTATTTTTCCAACAACCATATTCATATTCTATGATGCATTAACCGACTTTTCTAGTTACAATCTTCCGAATCGGGGGTCGGAAGTTCGTGTATTATATATTATTGCTTGTAACCAATGTTTTAGCGAAAGCCGTGCCAGAATCCGAATTAGCCTAAGATAAATTTAGTCTCGTAATGGTTGAAAAGGTTCGTTTTGTCGAGGAACTTAAATTGGGATTATTATTTGCTTTCCTTAATGGACTAGCCGTCGATTATGCATGGATTTTCTTGGCACATTCACATTGTGTGCCGTATACAACACGGCTTTAATATTCATGCTTCATTTTAACTGTTTGGTGGGTTCAATTCTGTATAATTTTTCGTTTGATTACTAAATTCGTCGTAATTCTGTTTGCCACAGAGTTCCAACTCATATCCCTTTCGAGATGATTGAACCAGCCCCCTGTCAAGGACGACGTCTCTGTACAGCCAGCATCACTGCCATGAAAGGCAAAACATTGATTTTGAACCGAATGATTAGAAGCTGTATTTAGTTACAAAATGTCGATTTTCTGAATTATATGATATTAAATCATCCCACAAGATGCAAAACGTCGTGTGGAATGCTTGAATATCGAGCATAGTGCCAAACATAATTCTTTGTTTGGGGCTTTATAGCTATAACGCCCCATATATGTAGGTCGCTGTCAAACTCCATATGATGGTATAGGGTTGCCAGGGGGCTGGATTGAACAATTTGTTTGAGAAAATAAGAAATTCTAAGCTGACTCCATGAATATTCACTGTAAAACACCTTCGTTTGAAGGACGAAGATTCTTTTACAGTGTGCTGTTTTTTGCTTCCCCTTCGCGGAGTTTTGAAGAATTCAAAATTTTGTGGGTATTTGAAGTTGGGCGCCATTTAGTAACCTCTAGACTAGTTCAGTGGGTGGTTGGAGGGGAATTATGCTGGCACTCGTTTTGTGCGTACACATACTCACCACTGGACTCATTCACTTTGGGAACTGCGGGAAAACGGACCATTCATAGCGGCTGGCAACCAAGGTAAGAGACCCAAAAGGTATGCACTATGTATCACGACACTCGCAAGTGAAACCTTGAATTTTCTTTCTCGTAGAACACCAGAAGACGAGTGCTGACGACTTTGGAGTCCGAGGATCGATACCAAATTGTGGTGTAAATGTACGGACAATGTTGCTCTCGAAAGAATCTCAATTCTTAATTATATGTACAATTTATTTTACCCTAACATTTACTTAAATCTATGTGACGTCACATTATCCTATTTTTACTTGCGGATTTTATTTGTTGGTGCAGAGTGTGCGATGGCGGCCTAGCGTATAGCCGACGAAAACAGCAATGGCGGATCTGTGACCACTTATAAATGACGCTTCGATCCTTCCGGGGCTCGATTATCGTGGTTGTGGTACTGACCGGAAACGAACTGGTTACCGATCCTTGTTGAAGATGCTGATGACAATATAGTAACGGATTGTCCAGCACATCCAACCTTCGATTCTGGTTGCAGGGACTCATGGCACTCCCGATCGTGATCTGTCCGCTGCGTAGTAGGCGGTCGAGGAATCTCTCCTGTGAAAATAATCTTCGGACGAAGTCCGAAGCCGGAAACAAAAAGGTCCACTGGGGACCTGCCCAGTAGAAATTAGCTTGGGTGTCGCGTGTTTTACAACCTTAACCTACACCAACGTTTTATCCATTTCATTTTAGAATTTTACCTTTTTGACTCTTTTTTAAATTGTATATTCCGTGCTTTCCATGTCTTGCTTTTGGTATTGGTAACACTGTTTAACAATATAATTATTTTTTACAATTAGCCCTAAGACAATTTTAATAATTTTATGACAACTAACCGTACTAACACATTTTAATTCACTTGACCCGATTTTATTATCATTACGTATATTCGCCTCATTTTTAATCTGCTAATTTGATCTATAACAACAAAAAAATATTATAAGAACATTTAACACCACTTTAGAAAAATACAAAAAAACTTTACATTAATTTTAGTAAAACCGCGCGTACTTCTGATTTCTTCAGGCGTTGGGAGCAGAAAGAATGTTCTTGGCGGTAGCTGAGTATGGCTAAAGTCGGATGATACCGAGAAAACTTCAATTTTCGCGATATCACCCGATCTGACATTTACATTGTTCAAACCTGACAGCCCTTCCTATTGCTGCAACAGCGATGAATGACCTGTTGCGCGACGTCATTCGCTCAAACCGTTGTGATTGAGTTACCCTAGTTGAGAGTGCTCCCGCGCGAGTGACTCCTCCGTCCCAGACGTAAACGTCAGACTTGGAGGACTACCACTCACACAGCTGACAATATACCTAGGGTAGACTTAGGATTGTTGGAATTAATTGAGCTAATCTAGAGTATGTTTTCATTGTGGCGAAGCCGACAATCAACATTGTAACCAGCGGTTACAAAAGCAAGGCACAAGATTGCGTTCAGACCTTGAACAGATCATACATTCAATAAATCAATAACACGGAAGCAGAAGAGAAATTAGAAACACAGAACAGGATAGAAAAAAACCTTTTGTGAATAGGCTACTTACCTGCATAGCCGCATATATTCCAAAAACAATGATGAAGTGTGATATGTGGTTAATTTTTATTTGTGATAATTCAGGTTCAGAGGTACGCGGCGTGTTTTCGATTTTTCTTGTGTATTTGTTGTGTATTAAAATATTTAAAAAAATATTAGCTTCACTAATATTTTTTACCCGAGCAGGGGGAGAGTGTAACTAGTGTATTTGTTTCTGTATAAGATTTGTGAGATTGTCGCGTTTAGTTTACGTTTATTAAATTTGTGTATGTCAAGAAAAGATCTGTGAAGTGTCTAAAAGGCGAACACCGTCAGAAGGCTAGAACACAGCCAGGAAAACTCGCCACAATTTCCGTAAACCACCACCAGGTGCCGGATTCAGCAAACAGGCGGCCATTGGGGGTGGCGAAAATAGAGGATTTGGGCGGTATTCATTGGCGAACCAAAGGGTCAACGGTCGAGGGTATGAGGTCAATAACCACCAAAACCGGAGCTCAATTGCCCGGTAACTATCGACGAGGAAAGTTGGAATTTTCAAGTCAAGCCAGAAGAGTGCAATAAAAGTCGAAGTAAAGAGAAGTGAAGCTGAGTGTTAAATCAAAAAGAGTGAAGTGAAGTAAAAAAGCAGAAATAAGGAACTGGATAGTTAACCGAAGAATCCAGACTTCCAGGTAATTGACCGTCCCCTAAACTAACCCATGTGACACCTCGACCGTCCCCCAAAGCCAATCCGCCATTTTGACATCCCCCATTGTGTTCGCAGGAACCCGTAGTTTATACCTTGAAGCCGTGGTTTTAGTGTATAACCCCTGTGAACCCAGAAAGCCCTACCGTGTCCGACCGTCGAATACTCACGCGGGAAACCGGGCATAGCCGACGAATAGAACCCCTGGTCGAAGCTCGAGATCGTCAAACACTCGAGGCCGCGTAGACGACCGGTAGCGAGCGACGTGCGTCAGCCGTAGAACACCGTGTGGAACCGCAGAATCAACGGAGTGAAGCAGTGGAGTACGGTGGTGGAGTGGCAGCGACAACGACTGGAGTGGAAAAGGGGCCCCGAAGAGAACCGAAGAATAAGGAAGTGCTAAGGTAGGAGATAGACAGTAAGAAAGTGGGAGAAAAAGAATAAAAGTGTCGACGAAAAGGGAAATGAAAGTTGAGGTTTGCTTGAGGATAAAGATCAGGTGTTTTCTTGACCGCGATTAGCCACGAGCGTATGCCGACCCTGAGGCGTTGAGAAAGGGAGTCTCATATTTGCTAGGCAGTAGCGATACGCAAGTTACAGGTTCGATTCCTGCTTGAGGACATATCTTTTCTCGGTGTTTCCAATAAAAAGGTGAATTTTCACCGTTTCTTCATTCTCACCTTCTGGTCATTCTTTCTCTGTCTGTTTTCCAGTGGACACAATCTTAACCGGTTTAGTGCGTCTAACGGAGAAGGATGGTTATGTGGTCCCCTGTTTTGGCGAATTTGCCCGAACAAATTTTCCAAACAGTCCTGGTTCACTTGATAGGTCATGATGAATCGAATCCCAAATGAACATTGCATATCGGCGAAAAGACTTTGGATAGTTTATTGACATCAAGATTGCTTTCTGGAAAACCTACCAAAAACAAAAAATAACATATAATCATTTGACACATTCTTTCGTGACGTTACAACGATTTGACGAATCTTCATTCCATAAATATGTTATAACTTTATCAAATGAACGCCTACATCAAAACTTATTACATATTCAGAAAAAAGACAAAATTTCACGAAAGATTCAATAGACATAAGCTGAATAAACTGAAAAAGGGTTGTTTTATTACCAATAATGTAACGTGACGTTACAACGCGTCAAAAATTAGAACCCCCAGCGTATTTCATTAAAAGTCAAAATATCTGCTCTATAAGATTTTTTATCAAGAACCAATCTTCTATGAAGTATTTTTAAATAACTTACGAATAATTAGGTGTCATTAAATATAAAGTTTATTGTTTTATTTCTTTTTAAGCATCTTTTACCTTCGTGACGTTACAACGCTCCTTTCTCAAGAAAAGCGATATCTCATTGCGTTGTAACGTCACGAAAATCTTCAACTTTTCTATAACTCTGTAAATCACGCTGGTTCTATTGTTTTGAGTGAAATTTTAAATATTTATTACATATAGCCATGTTAATGATATTTTACTCGAATAATCATACGGGGTTGTCCAAAAATCACGATGCAGTTTATTTTTTAAATTGTGGTAGAAATAATCGATCAAACCAAGAATTTTTTCTTTCATATCTGTTATAGATAGATTTGAGCCATTTGACACATTTATTTATTTGATACGGCTTAATATGGTAGTTTAACGGAGCCGGAAAAGTAGGTTTTATAACATATTTCACAAAAGAAAATAAACTGGAAGTATTGCTTTGTTTAATTTGGAATCAGGTTTGATATTTGTATTGTTAGGCTTTAACAAGTGGATTTATATGAGCAAGCGAGCACAATTTAAGCGCCAGACAATCGATAGGGCTCGGTACACTGAAGTATATGTATAGTTACTTTTACTTGGGGAGACGACCGGATGAAGAACTTATAAAAAAATTAAAAGGTTGTATACAAGACACGACCACGATGACATTAAAAATGCGACCATTTTTGTGAGCCAGCCATATTATTCGTGGATACATCCTGTAATGCCATCGACTTATTTAGGACTACACACAAAAGGTAACAAATCGTATCCTCTACGGAATCTACTACAAAATTGTTTTGATTATTCCCAACAAATCGCGTAAAAATCTGTTTGTTCCGTACAGCACCGCTCAAATAATTGACATTGGAAAACAAATCGACAACTTCATTTGCCAAATACTTAGAATCGATCGAAGTATTTTTCCGTCAATGTCACTTTTCTAATTCAAATTTTTGTAGGTATTTTCTTGCTTCCGTCCAATTGGTCAGTTTATTTGTTTTATCGCACATTTTTCGGATATTATTATAGAAAATAACTAACCCGATAAGAGGGAAGTTATTTTCCAAAGCACGAAATGGAAATTTCATTTGTAATTCTTCTGAGAACGACCGTTTGTTTGTCAGTTTGTCTTCACATCTCGCCCTGAACAGAAGCAAAAAATCGTCCCGCGCAAGTGAAACGGTCAATTCTACCTAAAAATCAATCGGTGCCTATCGCACAAGCAGTCCATATAACAATAGCCTATACCTACTGTGCGATTTAGTGATGAGTGTCGGTGCCCAGCAAAAGCAACCCAGCTGTGGTCGAACTGTGTTGCTGTTGATTTTTCGAAGTGCCCCGTAAGACCAGCCATTCGGGAAGTGGAACAGTTATTAAAAGTGCAGATGGAACTCAATCTGGCTGAAGTGAAAACCCTACAAATGCATCATATCAAACATTGCGTGCTGATTTCGTTCAAGAACATTAACCAAGCTGAGTCATTCGCCTCGCGAAACAACATGCAGCACACCGCCGAATGCGGCAATGTTAAATATAGCATTCCCGTATACATCGAGAACGGCGCTGTGGAAGTTAGTGTCCATGATTTGGCTACGCGTACCCCTGACAGCGTGATTAAAAAATGCTTGCAAAAATACGGAGAAGTGAACTCCGTTACACACGATACATGGAGGAATTTTTTCCCGGGCATCCCTAACGGTGTTCGTGTGGTGAGAATGCGTGTGACCAAGCCAATTCCCTCATACATATCCGTCACAGCGTTAGGAAGTGACGATGTTCTCATTCATCAGACATCACTAGTCACGTACCCAGGGTAAATTCCTACGTGGCAGCTCTGCACGAAGACGCTGCACCCCGGAAAACCTTGCGCAGAAACTGTTAAGGAAAACTCAACAAATCCAACTGGAATCAGCACACAACCATCTTACGCTAAACCACTAACAGCTGCAAAACCAACATCGCCGGATCAAGCACCAACAACCAGCAACAACAACAACGAAGTGAATGCCGAAAAATTCGAACATACTATAATGACCCTTAAGAGTAACACACAAACTAGAACATCCGACCGCGAGCAGCAGGAAAGTATTACGGATGAGGACATGGACGTGAACGATAACGCGAAAGAAGACAAACGAAACGCAGAAGCAAGCTGCGCTTGAACGAGACCAAAAATTTAATATAGTTGTTTTTTATTTATTGTAAAAAACAAACAATCGGCCTCGGGGCTTAAATAAATTATTAATTATAAAAAAGAACCGTTTGTTGTGAATATTATTTCGACGTTTCCGTGCCAATAATAATGCGACTTCTGTACACGTCTAGTGATGGAGGCAATTTTGAGAGCGCCTTTGTTTGATGCTGCTAACGGGGAGCATTCCTTCCAGGAACTAACGAAGCAGGTCGCCGGTGACAAGCGAACTGATTTCAACGATGATCAAATGCAAACTGAAAACATTTTCCTATAGACAATTCGTTTTACCTATCTCAGATATGGTTCATCGTCAAAAAGGCGGCGCCAACAAGTAAACCACCAATCAAAGCACGGCTAATTAATGCTTTTACAAAATCATTTCTATCAAAATTTACGGTAATCGTATCCTCTACGGAATCTGCTACACAATTGTTATGATTATTTCCCAAACCAACCGCAAGAATCTGTTTGTTCCGTACAGTACAGCGGCAATTATTGGCCGTTTGTTTATGAGAAGCGTCCGTACACTACTCGTCGATCATCAAGTATCAAATGATCTCTCAAATGACGGCTCTCCTCGGAATAGCCGACTCGTGTATGCACATTTCCCCCTTTTTGTGAAATCTTTCAATTTCAATTCAACCGATTTTCAATCGAATACTTATATAGTACATCAAACTTAGCAATTATATTCAAGTCAGGTGTTTCTGAATCGATTGGTGTATAAATTATTGAAATCCATCGACTAATTGCAAAGTTATAGCCGTACAAACCTTACATAGTTTCGTTACATAGGAGATTTTCAAAATTTTAGAATGACACCCAGTCCCAGATAGTGGAGTAAGACATTTTTAATGTCAAAAAGTTATAGTTACAAATATTCAGGGAAAACGAGCACGTCAGATCACCGTGATGTTACGAAAGGATGTGTTAGATCCAGTCGTTGATTCGACGGCATTTAAAATGTCGGCAAATTCCAACAAACACTCTCCATCTATTTTTTTTGTGCTCATTTGAGACCATGACCACAGCCAAAGCCTTTTTATCCGACTCTAAGCAATTGAGACGATTTAGTGTGGTCAACCAGAAAGGTCTCTGTAGCCCCAACTATTGTGTTGCGATCTCCCGTAAATTCAAATAGATAATCGTCCATAACGGATTTAATACCACAGGCAATTCGATGATGTAGCTGCTTCAACGATGTATTTCGGTTTCGGAAGAATTGGTTGGTACCTAACTGACAGCACGTGCGACTACAACTGTGGTCGCGGACAACCTTATAACAGGCGGCTCGTCGAAGATAGCGAAGTGTGAAATGGTTGATTGCTGGGAGGAAAGTAGGGAAACGGGGAATTATTATTCATGCCTAAATACTACCTCAAGTACAAAACTCGGTAATTCCCTCACAACCTTCCAACGCATGTCCTGGACTACGTTGCTGTTAGCGCGATTGCATCGAAACGTATCATATGACGAGCCAGTGTCGAGGAGAATACAGCGGAGGTGAACTTTAACCCTCCGGCACTCGCACCGTTGTATTTTGTGCAACACCTTCCGAAACTCTAGCGAAATCTTCTTCCAGCACCAGCGGTTGCTCATTCGGGGAGCCATTTGCGCGAGTGCTGGAGGGTTAATGAAATATAATGTGACGTTGTACAATCGTTTATTAAAAATACCTCGCCCAGTGCATTCGAGTTTTGTAGATCGAATCTTATATAAAAATTTGTTTATTTTCTGAATCTATAAATAGGTTTGATGAAAGATTTCATTTGAAAAAGTTATAAGAGATTTATAGTATGAAGGTCAAAGCGTTGTAATATCGCGTGTGTTGATGGTATATAGCTCCTTAAGCACTTGAGGGTGTACATTCTGAATTTATAAATATCACTCTAGTATAATTTCCTGTATATGAAACAACTTGAAAGCTTTTTAATAAACCATTCGAAGTAAGCTTTAACACAACACAATATTGGCATCACTGTTTGCTATATTCCGGTCGTCAGTAGAGCTGATAGTTTTTTTTTTATTTTTTAGTGTTTTACACTCGCGATTATTTTTATTCTCGTTTTATCTGTATATCGTTTTATTCGGTAGTACGTGTGCATTGAAATTTCGTGACTTCAAGCACGATTGTGATTCGTGAAAGTGATAGTTTTTGGTCGTGATTTTTGTTTTCACTTGACATTATCACTGCACAGTACGTTACGCTCAATTTTTTCACCAAAAGCGACATCTGCTGGTGGGTAGTTGAGTTGTCGCACGTTGCGTGCAAGTTCGCTTCCATTGACGCACGTTACCCGTTAGCGTTTTCCTGCGCATATTGCATACCCGCTAGGCGTTATTTCTATATCAAAAGCATGGCTTGTAACAACTGCTCGAAAGTGGTTAATGATTCTGATCGAATCACATGTCGTGGATACTGCGGAAATTCGTTCCACATGATATGCGTCTAGATGGATTATGATGTTCGTGACGTCCTGGGAACCCACCCACGGAATCTATTCTGGATGTGCAACGGCTGTGCTGACTTATTCTCGAATGATAATTTCCGTAGAATGGCTTCGCGTTGTTGTGACATAGTGCCTGACAACAATTCTCTGAAATCTATAAAGAACGACATAGCTGATTTGAAAGATGTCATCAAAGCTCTCTCGGTTAAAGTTGACTCAAAACCGCTATCCCCAACTATAACGCCTTGGAAACGAATTGCTGAATATAATCCAGTTTCAAACACACCTAAGCGCAAACGCGAAGATGATTCGCTCAAAACAAAAATTCCTAATATTCGTGGATTCAAAGCTGCGTTTGAAACAATAAAAACAATTTCACCACCTGAGGAGCTGTTATGGGTTTACTTGTCAGCATTCGATCCCAGCACGACGGATGATGAAGTTTCTACCATTGTGAAAGATTGTCTGGGTGAGAATCTGCAACCGGAAATAGTTCGTCTAGTTCCTAAGGACAAGGATCTCCCATCTTTGAGCTTCATTACTTTCAAAGTTGGCGTTAGCAAATCATACAGGGATAAGTCCAAAGACTCTTGGCCGGAGAACATCTACTTCCGTGAATTTGTGACCAATTCAAAAATCCAACGACCTATCGTCAGGATTACGGCGGAGAAGAATCCATCTGGTGGTGGACAGTAGCGCCAAGCTGTTCCGGATAAACTCATCTGTTTTTTCACTTACAGTCTGCTGATGAACACAACTCTACCGCCGCTGTGAATCTTTAATGTCAAAAACAAAATTTGGATCCCATCGTAACGAGCACGTCTCTTCATAGCACATTCGGCTCTACAACGATCATAGAAGGACTAAGCACTCTATGCTATGCTGGTATGACTCATCGCACCCTGGGACGCACTGCAGCTAGCACTATGGAAGCCGTTGATCCCCCTGCCACAGTCGAGCCATTGCAGCCAGCGTTCACCAGTCGTCCCGGTCCTGTGTGCAGGAGTGGTTACCAGAATGCCGGTGGTATGAATTCAGTAATCGAAGATTATTTAGTAGCACACCGAGAAAAATTTACATTGAATTTCCATAAAAATGTCTTATGACTTTCAGACATAAGGATTTTAAATGGATTTTATAAGTCTGTCTTATGATTTGGAGGGGAAATTTTACAAATCCATCTCTTATTATTTCCATAAGACAGTCTTATGAAATTTATGAAAATGTCCAAATGAAAGCCATAGGTGTCCATTTATGAAAATTGCTGACATTTATAAACAGAAAACATAGTAGAACTAATGATTTCCATGGAACAGTCTTATGAAATTCATCACAATGTTCAAATGAATGCCATAATTTTTTTATTTATAGATATTATTGTGCATTTATATAAAAAATAGAACATGGCTGATATTTTTCGAGCATTTTTAGTAGACAAAAAATCGACAGTAAAAATCAACCTTGAGAGGATATTAGGTTTTACACCAACCAATATAACCCCACAAAATGAGCCGGATGAACTTCGTTTGACGATTCTCGGTGGTTTGTTTACATGGGAGTGAGTGAGTTTGAATGTAACAGATGGGCACCCGTTGCACTCGAACACATGCAACTGACAAAGTAACCAAACCACCGAGAATTGTCAAACATGAACGTCATTCATCATGAGTTTATTCGTGTGGTCATCTTGTAGAACTCAATTCGGGACAAATGAACCGCCAAGTGTAGATCACTTCAGAAGATTGAAGAGAAAACTCTCATTAAATATTAAAATTTTTACCTAATGAGCAACTCTTCGTCAATATTTCCTGGGAAACTGGGCTTAGACAAGTGGGAAACTGGACTTGACAACTGAATGATAATGATTGTTACTTCTCAAATGATTTTGATAATTATAAAATACGCGTCAGGCACTAATTATATGCACAACTTTTTCCATTTCAAATAATCGGATATCTTCTGTAAAAATCATAACCATGTAAGTTGATTTAATGCTCACAGTAATTTATTAAATAACTTAAAAAATAATCACATATTTAAAATTTTGTTGCAATTTGACTAAAAATCTCACTTCTTTTGTTTCAAACAGCGGTAATCAAAAAGTGCTGGTCTGAAACGATTAGCTCCTGGTTGGCCGTCCAGGCTAGTACTGAATTCACAAGAAACAATTATGAACTTTTCACAAAAGTGACGTTTATGAAAAACAAAATATAATTTTATAGAATCAATAACAGATCTCATATGGGTTTCATGAGAAAAACTTATGAAATTCTTAAACACGTATATTGGAGCAAAGTCATAGGACTGTTTTATGAAATACATTATTTGCACGTCTATGGAGTGCATAAATAAAGATAAATGAATTCATAAGCCTGCCTATGATATTCTAAATCGTTTAATGGCATCGTCAAAAGGCTGGTTCATATGCCGAGATTTATGAAATTCTCAGATGTTTTTGCTCGGTGCAAGTTCGGATGAATGCTTCGACATAATCGCCCTCACAGAGACGTGGCTCAGCAATAGCACTCTGTCAGTGCAAGCATTTGGTGCTAACTACGATGTTTTCCGAACTGATCGCAGCTCACGCAACAGTCTCAAGGCTACCGGCGGCGGGGTACTTGTGGCTATCCATCGTCGATTGAAAGCGCAACTGATTGACGATACTTTGGGGGTCTGTGTCGAGCAGGTGTGGGTGCGAATCAAACTGGCTGGCTACGCATTTTTTCTTTGCGTGGTTTATCTTCCACCGGACCAAACTCGCGATTCGACATTGATTGATTCACATACTGAGTCACTGGAACGGATTTCCGTTCAAGCAAGCCCGGTTGATGAGATCCTGATTGTTGGTGATTTCAATTTCTCCGGATTAAAATCTTTTCATGCTGGTATCACAAGTTTGCTTGACTGCTACAGTCTAAATCTGCTGCGCCAAACGAACAATGTGGTGAACGAGAACAACAGAATCCTTGATCTCTGTTTTTCGAGCAAATCTGACTACGCGCCAAAAGTTACCGCAGCATCGTTCCCCCTGGTAAAGACTGTTAGACACCACCCTCCCCTGCATATATTGCTTGAAGCGATTCGAGTGAAGCATGACTGCAATGCTTCTGACACCGTCAGCTATAATTTTAGAAAAGCCGACTATAATTGCATTATTGACTTCCTGTCGAATATCCACTGGACTGAAATTCTCGACAATGATGATGTCAACGTTGCAGTGCAGACCTTCTCCAATGTTATGAGCTATGCTATCGATCGCTATGTACCCAAAAGAAGTGGCCTTCAATCTATGCACCCAGCGTGGCACATTGCCGAGCTGAGACGGTTAAAAGCGACTAAAAGACCCGCACTGAAGAAGTACTCCAAGTTTGGGGGCTACGTGCTGCGACAACACTACGTTCATGTTAACCAAGTCTATAAAAAGACATCGAAGCGTTGCCATGCCGATTACTTGCGAAACGTGCAATGTAAGTTGAAGTCCGAACCTAAAACATTCTGGAAGCATGTAAACGAGCAAAGAAAGGAATCCGGGTTGCCTTCAACGATGAGCTATGGAGGACGTATGAACTCTAGTTTACAGGAGATCTGCCAACTATTCTCTGAAAAGTTCGTGAGTGTTTTCTCCAACGAGAAACTGACACTGAAACTGACCCAGGCTTCACACGCGGCTCTCAATGTACCTCAATCATACCAGTCTTTGAACTCTATCAATATCGACAATAATATGGTTCAACTGGCGATTAGCAAAATGAAGGCTTCAACCTCGGCAGGCCCAGATGGTATACCAACTATTATTCTAAAAAAATGCTCTGCCGGTCTAATTGAACCTCTTTGTCATCTGTTTCAATTGTCGCTAACAACCGGAGTATTTCCCGAACTCTGGAAATCCTCCTTCATGTTTCCAGTTCACAAAAAGGTGATAAAAAGGTAGTTGACAACTACCGTGGTATTACAACGCTAAGCGCAGTTCCTAAGCTGTTTGAAATTGCTGTGTTGGAATCCATCTCCAGCCACTGCAAACAGTATATCTCCGAGACTCAGCATGGATTAATGCCGAAACGTTCAACATCTACGAATCTTCTGTCGTTCACCACATATGTTACAGATGCCATGTCGGACGGCCTTCAAACTGACGTTATCTACACGGACCTTTCAGCTGCTTTTGACAAGATAAATCACGCTATTGCAGTGGCAAAATTAGATAGACTTGGCTTTGGTACTAATATTCTCCGTTGGATGCAATCGTATCTCAGCGATCGTCGTCTAGCAGTCAAGATAGGTGATTGTGTATCCGAAGAGTTCTTTGCTTCATCTGGTATTCCGCAAGGCAGCCATCTCGGTCCATTGATTTTTCTTCTGTATTTCAACGACGTCAACTTTTGTTTAGAAGGACCACGGTTAGATTTCGCCGACGACCTCAAGTTATACCATAGAATCCGGAATACTGATGATACAGCTTTCCTTCAACGCCAACTGGTAACCTTTGCGGAATGGTGCGAGATCAACCGAATGAAACTAAACCCCAAGAAATGTACGGTCATTACGTTCTCGAGGAAAAAAACGCCAATTCGATTCGATTACTGTCTAGTTGAATCCACAATTGACAGAGCGAATTGCGTCAAAGATCTCGGAGTTTTTCTCGATGAACAACTGACGTTTAAGCAGCATATCAGCTATATTGTCGCAAAGGCATTACGCTGTTTGGGGTTCATAATGAGAATCTAAGAACAGATCTTTACAGATATTTACTGCTTAAAATCTCTCTACTGCTCACTCGTTCGATAAACTCTGGAATATTGTTCAGTTGTGTGGAACCCTCATTATCTCAACGGTGTCCATCGAATTGAGACAGTACAGCGCAGATTTGTTCGGTTTGCCCTTCGTCGATTGCCTTGGAGCAACCCTTACCAGCTGCCGAGTTATGAAAGCCGGGGTTTGCTTGTTAGACTCGATACATTGCAAGTGCGGCGGGATCTATTCCGTGCTATGACGATTTCGGATATTTTGCAAGATCGAATTGACTGCCCCGAGCTTCTCAGTGCGATAAACATGAACGTTCGCCCTTGCGCCCTTCGCAATAATTTATTCCTCCGATCTTCCCCGGACTAACTATGGAGTAAACGGTGCCATCATTGGTTTGCAGCGGACCTTCAACAGAGTGTCATCCGAGTTCGATCTTCGCATTCCACGTAGCAGATTACAATTTGACTTTTTAAATAGATTAAGAAATTATCATTAGGACCACACAGTGTCTGTTGATATTAATTAATTATAAATTATAAATTATAGATCTTAAATTATAGAACACTATATCTGAAAAATCATTTAAGCGTCTGATAAAAGTTGATTTACGTGACGTTACAACGCAAAGTGTATCCTGTTGTAACTTTTGTTCCGCACATTTATTCCTCCGATCTTCCCCGGACTAACTATGGAGTAAACGGTGCCATCATTGGTTTGCAGCGGACCTTCAACAGAGTGTCATCCGAGTTCGATCTTCGCATTCCACGTAGCAGATTACAATTTGACTTTTTAAATAGATTAAGAAATTATCATTAGGACCACACAGTGTCTGTTGATATTAATTAATTATAAATTATAAATTATAATCTTAAATTATAGAACACTATATCTGAAAAATCATTTAAGCGTCTGATAAAAGTTGATTTACGTGACGTTACAACGCAAAGTGTATCCTGTTGTAACTTTTGTTCCGCACATCCAATAAAAGGAGTTGGAGGCTTTTTGGAAAAGTATTTTTGAATACAAAGAGAATCCGGAATATAAATTTGAGCAAAATTGTATTTTTTTGATAATCTGAATAAATATGCATTTTTCGTGACGTTACAACACAGAAACATTCAAAACTTCTATTAATTCAAAAAAAAATTAGTAGTCAAATATGAGCGAAAATCTTTCTAGTTTTATTATTCTACACTCAATAAGAACAAATTCCTTTAAACATATTAAAATTTCAATAATAGTTTCATGAAATAGAACTTTTTTTAGAAGTCAATGATTCAGAAACCATTTTTCCGTGAAATTCAATTTACTTCTCTATATATTTTTCAACTAGGGTTACTGCTCCCTAATTCATCTTAGCTCCTCTATTCATCTCACTAATTTAAACGCATTAGTTAGAGCAGTATCTGCTATCTCTATTCAACGCATTAGCTCAAATGATAGGATGAATAAGGGTACGTTGTACTTGGCTTTTCGCTTCGCTCAAACGCGAGCATTTCACGTTTTCCATGTAAAAATTTTAACTGCGCTGCTTCTTAGGAACGTAGCAAAGATGATGATACCTTTTTAAGCGTAATGCAGTCATTCTAAGTCCAGTTATCAACGAAATAGTGTGACATACTGACTAATGAGATGAATAAGATAATAATTTGTGTGGTACCAAAATAAGACAAAACAAAAACATCCTGCTGGTGTACAAGCCCGCAGAATGTGTCATTTAGACCCGATGACGATATGGCTACCTGGACAGATTGCTTTGCTGGTCGTTTGTGGTTTTTTAATATTCTCATAGAGGATATAAAATACGCCATATCATCCAGAATTTTTCTTTGTATTTCTATGGCCTCTCGAAAACAACCGTCTTACTCAAACTGTACGAATTCATTGTATTAAACCAGGAATCTATCATGCCGATTACATTTGCTAGTGCCATAGCATCTTAATGATTTGAACAATGGCGTCATAGATTGACGGCCGTCGTGTGTCTAAGAAGCTCGACAGAGAGCGTGACATTCTGCCGATCTGCTCCAGTGCAATGAATGTGACGCATTGACAATTTAACCCTCTAGTTCTCAACACCGCCTCTAGGCGGTCTCTATAAAAAATCTAAATAAAACTACTAAAACATGATTGTATGTTGCCATCCGCACTAGCATTTCTTCCCAACGCTCACACCTTTCATACACACACATTATTTGAATATTCGTAGCTTTCTGTCAAAGGCAATTGAAACTCAAAGTTGAAAACTCGAGGAAAACGTGGAAAAAAATATTGTGTGTTTGGTGGTAATCTTCTTGAATTTTTTTTTAACTATTTTTGGAAATTTCAAAAACTAAAAAAAATATTTTTGAGTAGCCTGTTACTATCATTTCACTGTAGATGTGAATTGGTTTAGTGGAATAATTCGGAAGTTTAGGTTTTTTGGTAAAATACTTTGCCCGCCTAGAGGCGGTGTTGGGCACCCGAGCGAATTTTTTTTTAGTCTTTAGTGATTACTTATCGTACCGAAACTAGCATTATGTGAAATTTTAGCTGAAAAGAAGTATGTTTTAAAAACTTTGGGTGAATGTTGCTGTTAGAATATGGATATTATTATCATTTAATAATATTTAGGGGAGTCTGGGGCTAACTGGCGGAATATTTTTTTCTTCTTTTGTATTAGACATATGGTGCTGTCTCTAGTTCTGCACTTCGAGTACTGTTTAATCCATTCTCCAATGTGTTTATGTTTCATTTAAATTCTGTTTCGTACACGTTGGAAGTTGAGTTTTCGAGCGTATTAGAGTGAAGAGCCTACTTTAGTCGTATTAGGAAGAGTGTCTCACCATTTTATTAATTACTCGGAATACAATTGATGCAATGCGTATGAATTGGCAGCAATATCTTTGCTTTCTTCTTATGAACCATTATGATATCAAAAATCGCCATTTGAACCAATACGTTGAACAAAGATGGCTAACGCCGCTCTAACCAACGGTTTTACATGGTTAGGTCGAACATAGGCTCATTACCCTAGGTAAAGTTTTTAAATTTCAGCATTTTTGTTACTTAGGGCGAGTTCAAAGCTATTCCACGAATGACTAGATTTTTCGATAGCGCGCGAAAACAACCTTCCTTGGCCGTATATATAACCACAAGCAAAATTTTTTTTGCTTGCTTACTTCGGAATTTCACCTGAAGAATTTCGAAAATTTAGATTTTAAATACAAAGTGTGCGCCGAAATTAAAATGCAGGAGCATTGAGGCTGAAAAATAATAACAAGTATCGATTGATTTGTAGTTCTATTCAAAAAGCATCTCACGCGATCCATACGTTATCATCAAAAAAGGCCAGGTGGCATCATAGTGCGTATAGTCGTAAATTGGTGAGATTGCCACGTCACATATCTAATATTCTGTAATGCAACTAACAGTCCGCTCTTTTATGCAACGCATTCACTTTTACACGATCTTCTTAAATTAAAAACATAAAACATGATAAGTGTAACCATCGCCAGCAGACCCTGGACACCCCTACGATAAATTAGAAGTCAATAATTAAACAACCAAAGCACTAGCACTTACAGTTTAGGTATTCAGGTTCTGATGGAGTCCAAAATATAAGCAACCATCTGTATTCGCTTATGTTGAAGTAACCAGGAAAAACAAGTTTTTGTTTTTATTCGCCCAGGTGCCCAACACCGCCTCTAGGCGGCTTACTTATTTTAAGGCTTTAATGAAAATCCATTACTTTCAAGAATTTTTAACATTATTTTCGTTTTTCTCATCACGAAGCCCACCTCCAAAAGTTTTTTCAAGCCAAAAAAAAAATTGGGCACTAGAGGGTTAAACAGAGCATTGTAACCTGTCGTGTGGTACGCACGGGTTCGCATTAGTTACTTTAGATATGAGTTGGTCGAGAAAAATCCTTGAGATGACTTTACCTTAGAATTAAAATTAAGCATAAGAATTGAATCATGTAAAAATATTTAGCATTCAAGTTTCACGAAGTATGTTTACATTAAACGCACAATAATTTTCGGAATAAACTCATTTTGTGATTACCGTTATAAACAAAACCATAGTCCAGCAGCCAATTTCGTATCAGTTTTAGTAAATGTGGGACGTCAGGGAAAAAGTGTATAGCTCTACCGGTAACGGGATGCTTAATGGATGTATGCACATTGTTCTTAATTATGCCAATACCGCATTCATTCCAGTCCTCGATTTGATTCGCCACAATCTGAGACACATCCTACGACTGTGTATCCGATTTGATAGAGCTCAGTTATTGCATTATTGAGTATATCACGTGTCATTGTTGTATCAAAAGCTGCAAATATTGGCTGTTTCCAATTGGCAAACAAACCACGGGCCATTATAACTTGTAAGTTTTTGAGTGGTCCTACAATACAATCGTTCCGAGAGTCATATTCCACAGTCTCTCCAATCGACATTTCATCAAATGACAGTATTGTTACTCTGTCCATGTCACGCATTCTTCCAGCAGCAACCTTCATAAGCTTTAAAATATCATCTAGCAATCCAATATGCATCCGAATTCGACTAGGGGAGAGAGGGTAACAGTGGATCAACAGGAACTATGAAACATTCGCAATAAAATCATAATGCATGATCAGAATCGTCTCATTCTCTCATATTTCACGATTTCTAATTCTTTACACGTGTTGCTATATTTTGGAAGAGATCTGATAACTGTATCTCTTTTAATGGATATTTGTTTGTTTTGTGATAGCCAGAGTAAATTTGCAATGAAAAACATTATTTCATCTTTATGAGTTACCATTCATTGAATAAATGTTTAGTCTATTGCTATTTATAGCAAATTTTATGCTCAACATATGCCGCGAACGAAGTTTTTTTGGTAACTTCTCATGGTTCTGTGTAATTTCACAATTTTCATGAATAGACCCATTGGGTAACTGTGGAACGAAGGCGTATGGGGAACAGTGATAATTTTTTGTTATTGTGGTCTGTCTCAAAATGTGAATGGGTTCCGATTTTCAACAGTAAATACTACTCATATAGTGCAAAATTAGTAAATTTGGGCAAGTTTTGTAGAAATTGTCTCTTATTTCAGGATTGCAGCTGATATGTATATATGGTGGTTCAATGTTACGCGATGTTATAGTGGATTCTTTCGTAAACAAACGATTTTCGCCTCAATATAACTTTAATTCAAAGCGTTAGGATCATTCTTCGTCAAAACAAAAGAATAAAATTTATAAGTAGAATATTTCACTATAGACGACATCGTGTTTCATAGTTCCTACCCATGGGGCACACTGATACATTTTGCCACCGACTGTTTATTATCCAAAAAATGTTATTTCCCGTGAATTTTACCAGCTGGAAAAAATATATGTATTAGTTAACAACAGAGTGGCACTATGTATCACTTTTGATTACACAAATAACAAGTATTATCATCAAAATTAAATTGTAGAAAAAATGTGTTTCATTGTTACCCTCTCTCCCCTACTCCATGGACGAAGAGTTTGAATACAAGTAAGAGGTAACTTTAGCTCATTTTTAAAAGATTCCACACACTCAATCCATGGTACCTATAAGGTTAGGAAAGTTAAGTTACAACTGCACGATGTCTAAATTCAATTCACAAAAAGGAGTGCAGGGGATTTCCATTAAGGACATTATACATGCGAGCCAAAACATAGCTCCTACGCCGCACACACCCCTCTCCCCTGCCTAACCATGAATCTGACATGAGCAAATATAAAAATGCGTTTTTCAATACACTAACCTTGCCGGTGCACCACGAAACAGCTACTTGAGGAAGCTAAAACATTTTCCTATATAATCAACCCGAGTTTTTGATGGAATTCCATCTGTAGCTCTTATTTTGTGCGAAAATATCACCCCTCTTCACTCGGAGTTTCTTTTCGAAACACTCTTATTTTTCTTCTTCTCATTATTAGTGCACTTTTTCAAATGCACTTTAATCACACACCACTGCAAAAACACCCACGAAACTTTAATCGTTTACTAACAAAACTTCAAAATTTCTGCCAATGTGCAGATGACCGAAGGAAAATGTCCGAAAACTCTCATTTGTGCGTTTGAATTTTCACTTCGAGTTCCACCAAGACGGTGGACATGATTGTTGGTTTCGGAATCTGAAGGAGAGGGAGAGTTTCTGATGCAATATCTATCAATTACTTCAAAACACCAAAATTTTGTTGCATGTATGTTTACCAGCACATAAATGAAATGGCAAGAATTTATTTGATAGAGATCTATTACGCGAATGACAATATAATGCTGATGAATTGCACGAATTTGTCGAAAATTAAATTGAAAATTTGCACTTGCGATCGCTTCATCTGAAGTTAAATCAACATTGCTGGATTATGGACGAACAGCTCTGCCCTAAAATAGCCGCTAAATCTTGCGCTTGCGGAAAACGTTATTTACAATATCAATCACAATTCGGATGTAAGCAAAATGCTGAAAGAATGCAACACTGTTATATAAGACGAATTCACGATGACCCATAAATGGAATTAATCGAATATTTGGTGGCGTGGTCTGTGATGAAATCAGTTCTTACTTAAGGGGGTAGGATTATTGTTGGAAAAAATATCGTGCTCAAAAAAAATGGCGATAGCGAGAGTGTTAGTCTTATCAGTCAATAATGCACCATTTAAGCAATATTTTCCTTAAGGTTGCACAGAGAAAGCGTAAAATTCGCAAACGAAAAAAGCAGTTTTTTTCCACACCGTATGTCAGATATTCATAAAAATCAATCAGCAGTACTGTAACAACATTCTACATACGCTGATTGATTTTTATGAAGATCTGACATACGGTGTGGAAAAAAACTGCTTTTTTCGTTTGCGAATTTTACCCTTTCTCTGTGCAACCTTAATGTTCACCGCAAAATATTGAAAATGGGGTGTGTTACAGTGAATCTTCAGGAGACACCTCGAATAAATGCGATGTACAGCATAACTCTAAATCTACTGAACCAAATTGTTTGAAATTTTGCACAGCTCTCCTTCATATCATAACATCATTAAAGATCATAACTTTGTTCACAAAATAAGTTTTATGATTTTTTAACGAAAATTGCATTTTTAGCTGCAGAATGCTATGAAAATTCAAATATCAAGAAAAAAATAAAAGATTCGATCAATACCTGGGGATATGTAGAAGAATTGTGCAAATCTTTAAAACGATTGGTCCATTATATTTTGATTTATGATGTACACCACAAAGCAAGTTTTCAACGAGATACCTCCAGATATTCTCTGTCACTGGCTCAATTTTCAGTATTCTGCTATGATATTTGAAGAAATATTGTTCAATTGTGCAGTGATTATATGGAAAGTGAATGAATATACTAACACTCTCTGTATCGCCAGAATAGTTTTTCAAATGTGCCATTTTTTATAAATTAACTTTATCCACGTCCACCAACAATCCGTTATGTCTTCGTATCATTGGAAATATGTTTCGAAAATAGAACTTTTCACTATATGTGCATACTTTTATTGAACGATTCTTTTAGTTACCTACGCAGATCAATTCGCCAAAAAAGGTAGATATATGGATTGGGAAAATGTTAATCGATGCAACAATAAATTGCATCACATTTCCACATGATTTTGTAAAATAATACAATCTGTTGAAGAATTAATCGATTGCGTATATTCACTTCAATTTCATACACTACTCCGTCCAAAATAAAATCGATGCTAATTCTGTTACGCATTTTAATCTATGGATTATCGTGTTGAATTATTTAATTCAGTCGATCCACCATGCTTTCAGGAGTATTGGTTTTATACGTAACCTACCCAGAAGTCTCCGTCAGACGAAGGTTTTTATATTTAATCGAAAGAATAAAGTTCTTTCTACTAATTTTTGCGATTAAGGAAGTTGCTTAAGGTGTAAATTGATAAAAAAATATTCGAAAATTGACAATAACTTTGTTGTTTCGAGAGCTACAGATTCATCGTTGTTATGAAAAATGTACATTTTATCGCTTTTAACAACTTTGTAGAAGACACTTTTAATAATAAAAAGTAATCGTAAAAGGTTATATTCGAAAAACTGTTTTGAATGGGTCTATCCCAAGCAATCCTACATATCTCGCTACTGTAACTATATAGAGCTTTAATATCTTCAGTAAAGATTTTCACAATAATATTTTCTAGCGAGCTTTTAGCTAAATTATTTGGAGAAATAAATTTTCTATCTCACTTTTAGGGGATTAATCACTCAATTCATTATATCAAAGGATGCATCTATTTATATCCAGAAACTACTTCGAAAAAATCTATTCTCCAAAACCAATGGTTCAGGAGTTAATGAATTTTCATCGTGAAAACACTGTGCACCGCATGTGTTGCAATTGAAACTTTGTGTGCCTATTATATTAGTTACTGCGCAACATCGACCCACCACAACTGTGCTTTGGTTGAAAAATTTCATTTAAGCGACCATTGCAATTAGAAAATATAAAGGAACCAGGGCAGGAAAAGTTCGAAAAATGAATTGATTGCTGTTCGAAGCTTCACGAAGCACCTTCTCAAGCATACCACATGCAATCGATGAGTTTGACACAATCGCTGCGAACATTTAGGGGTAAAACTTATCTCTGCTCGGACGAAGCGAGCTTCGCATCTAGTTCGCTCTTTACAATGTTCGAAAAAGTTCACATTAACCTTAGAAGCACACATCGTCGAACACGAGGTAAGCTCGTGGCTCATGGTTTTTGCGTTTTTGGAACATTTCCACAGAGTTTCGAAGCGATATTCGGTGAACACATATAAAGCGAATACCTCGTTTATTTGAGAATCGCGAACATCGAAGTTTTATATCGCTTCAAGCATCAGCATCATGAGGCCACCGCGAACATGTTCGCTACGTGACTATCTGTCTTAAAAGCATAAACTGTAAATCTTATTTTGAGTATAAATAAAATGGATTATTTTAAGATTATAATTTAGGATTTAGGGATTAGGTGCGTCGCATACCTTACCAATTTATGAGCCACGAGTTTGAATGAGCGTATTGGTAGTGAAATTCAAATTCTTTTTTTCGGAATACAATTATGTTTACTAGCTACTTTGATTGCAAACTCGTCTTTTCTTCTTCAATCGGAGTATATTTTCCCTGCCAAGGAGTTTAGGTGAAGATGTATAAAGTATGTTTAAGGGGGTAAGGGTTTCAGCGTGAAATTTATTTTTTTTGTGAAATGACTCTTTTGGATGAAATGATACAATATAATGTACAAAAGTTTTGATCAATTCTCTTCGCCCAAATTTCTAAAAAAAATCGCAAATAGTGTTTTTTAACGCTAAAACCATTACCCCTCTCTTAATAATCTACCTATCTAAAACAAATTCTTCCTAAAAAGAACAATTTTCGGATGGAATCTCACAGCTGACGTCTGAGTTCAGTTAGACGGCGAACTTCAGTTATTTGCATCCACTGAGGGGTAGTTAGGCGTAGTCCATTGGCCTTTGTTTTCAACTTGTTGCGATTTCTAACGTTCTTGCGCAACATTCCTAAATCGGCTAGTCATATTCACTCAATAATATGCGATGATTTGTGTGTTAAACGTTATTTTTAATTTTACCAAATGAATTTATTAACCTAGTACCTACATACTTGAATCCATTATTATTGTCATTAGTTGAATTATAATGTTGCATTCCAGGCACCTGTACCAAACCAAGAGGAAAGCTTCCAAATGATTTTTATAATATTGTTTTATAAGTTTATTGGTTGATTACCTAATCACAAGAGACAAAATATTTATTTTCAAACATTTTCGACAGAATCTGTTCACTTAATAAATGAAGTGTTAAACTTATTACATGTTCCACTTTTATGAAATTTATTTCCTGACTCCTGTACATGTGTTTTGTTATAAATAATGAAAAGGATATTCCAAATTGTTTGTATTGTATTAGTTAACTAATTACTGATGGAGAAACGCAAAAAACTTACAATGTTCTAGTGATTTTTTTTTGTTGGAAATCCAAAAACAATTCTGAAAAGGACAAAATTTGGTTTATCTTCTCTATGATGTAATCTTTCCTTATTTGACTTTTACTAATAAAAAATAAATGAAAGAAATACTTAGGGCCCCCTGTATTTTTTTTGACTCAGTTATAGCCGAAATGCTTTATGTAAGGGAAATCTCGGAAAATGAGAAGCGAAATAAATAACTCCAAGTAGAATGAAAGTCGTTCTAAACTCGAACTTTTTCGAATACTGTCTTTCCATTATTATTCGCTTTTTGCCGCATTCCATATTTTGATATATTATATTGAAGACCCATATTTTAGATCAATACAATAGTAATTCTTCAAAAGGGCTAATGAGACTTTTGTAAACAAACTTATTTCGCTCATTTTTCCGCTACAGAGTTGAATTTTATGAAAAATACACATGAATCAACATCTTTGCCCTTGGTAGAATCGATTTCAAATGTTTTCTGTATTGAAATGATAACAAATTAATGGCGACTTCGCTTGAACCTGAAACTGAGTCAGGTTCTAACCCCAACCGCTGTCAGTTCATACATTTTGACAGCAGTTGGGGTTAGGAACTGACTCAGTTTCGCCTCAAACAAAAACCACATAAGAGAAATCAGCAAAACAAAAGTTTGTTCACAAATCTTATTAGCCCTATTCAAATGTTGATATGGAATAATAAAATCAATCAAGATCAATTTCGATTTTTTTTTTTAATTTTGCGGTGGTGTAATCCCTTAAGTGGTTGATTTAACGGCTTCTTTCAAAATTTATCGAACCTACTCCCATTCGTTCATTCGTTAGAGTAGTTTATGTTAAAGAGAGTGTACTAAATTAATGGGAACACTTAAATTTAGGAAGTTATGACCCTCGCTCCACAATGCAGTTTACGACAGAATTGCTCAACTGAAAATTATTAAATGAAATGAATGAAAACAAACATTAGACTATAGCATTTTGTACGCATGCACTTCAGAGGTCCAAGAGTTACAATTTCTGTTCTAGTTCTCGGATCGCCAACACATTTTTTTCGATTTTTTGGCCCAGTTCTCAAGGGAAATCCAGTTTTTAACTTTTTGCATACATATTGCATTGAATAAAGAACTTAGATAATGTATTCATAAAGTATTAGTAATAATTCAATTGTCCGTTCATTTTAAAAGGCTATTTTCTATAACTTTACAACTGATTGAATTTCACTTTCAAAATTTCTCGAAATATCATGTTCTAAAAGTTCTCAACCGATATAATATTCGAAAACAGTTATAAAAACCTGTTTTAATCCACCTAGCGGTGCAATTGTGCCTTTCTCATTTCTCTAAACTATGGCACGGAGGCTTTTTATGTTCAACATAATTGTGGAAATGTCCATTACATTCTTAGTACACTTTGCACTTATACACAATGGCATGCCAGCCACGAACTTGAGTTGACGGTGAAACACTTGAAATAAAAAAATATAATACTCCATTAGCCTAATCAGCATTAGATCAATGTTATCTGCTTGCTAACTCATTTTGTCATGCGGGGGTGGGTATGTGAGGAGGGCGAAAGTCCCATGAACGAACGACTCCCGAGCTTAAATTGGTATGCTTTGTGATATAGTGGTGGTTTAAAGATGATGGGGTTGAAAGGGAGGGGTATGAGGGCTGGATGGGGTGGTGGTCTGAGGGGTGATTTAAGGAGATTTTTAAAGGAGGGAAGTGAACAGTAGTGGGGGGGGGGGTGTAACCCCTCTCCGTAAACAATCAACTACGCCCCTGTTAAAATCCAGAAACCTTATGAGAGTCGAAAAAAAATTTGGCCAGGATTAGGTTGACGTTTTTCAGAGTGATTGCATAACCTTTCTATATGAGAAAGGCAAAAATGTGCCATACATACACACACACATACACACACACATACACACACACATGCACACACACACACACATACATACACACACACATACAGACTTTTTCCGATCTCGACGAACTGAGTCGAATGGGATATGACACTCGGCCCTCCGGGCCGGGATTGGGTTAACGTTTTTCAGAGTGATTGCATAACCTTTCTATATGAGAAAGGCAAAAATGTCTCATCACACTGGTAGATGGATTCAATGCGTTTTTTTTAAATAAGTGCACGAAAAAACATGCGCCCTTCTAAAACATACTTCTGAATCAAAATGGTTTTACTGTTAGTCGAAAACAAGATTTACAAAACGACCAGAACTGCCAAATATGAATCGGGAATGGTCGAGTTTATTGACATTCCCTATTTATTTCTAGGATTAATCACACACATCATGACGTTATTTATTTAACTGATAATCGATTTTTTCCTTTGAATGGATATCGATATCTTTATCCTCAAGAAAGTGACATAACTGGTAGGTGACTATAGGAACATGACTAAGATAAGCGAGCCACTCAATACGTTGTGTACATTGCATTTAACTTCATTTTCTAGCCCTAATTTATTTCATTTGAAAATTTATCCCCGCCCTGTAGCGAAATCTTGATTTTATCCCTACTGGTAATATATCAGTAGGGTATCTTAAATAAACTTGTTACGTCACTTTTCAGTTAACCCCAGCATTCATAAGCTACACATTGTCACAATTATTTTTCACCTATTCCATTCTTAATACAAGGCCTCTGTCTAGAATATACTTTTTTTGCATAGCTAGTAGGTAGGTATTTGAATAAAGAAAACTAATATCGTCCGGCGAACATGTTAACG
The DNA here is from genome assembly GCF_030247195.1 of Topomyia yanbarensis. NCBI lineage: Eukaryota > Metazoa > Arthropoda > Insecta > Diptera > Culicidae > Topomyia > Topomyia yanbarensis. Next base: position 81,146,390 of record NC_080670.1, read on the forward strand.
ATGGCCCTCGCGATGCTAAATTGATATAATCTTTCGATGTTCGTGATTCTGAAATACTTGGAGGTAATCTTATTTTCTGTGTTCGCGAATATCGTTTCGAAGCTCCATGTAAATGTTTCAAAAATATCGATCACACGAACCAAGAGCTTAGCTCGTGTTCGTCGAAAACTACGCAAAAGCTTTTACATATCTTTCCGAACATCAATGAAATGAACAAGAAGCTTCATTTGTCCTCGCCGAAGAGCATGCAAAAGTATCGCCCAAATGTCCGCAATTACGATGGTAAGCGATTGTGATGCGAAGCTTGTGTATACGAACCAATAACGCAAAGCTTCGTGCTTTGAAAGTATTCGAACATAGGTTCGGTTCGAATATTTCCTGCCCTGAAAGGAACAGATGTACTGCTACCTCGAATTCGAATGATATCAAGGGATTTCAAACGATTTTGTGTAGGAAAACTAAGAACATTGTCTATCCGCGAGAATTACAATAAGTTTCTTCTTTGTAACAAAAATATTTGTTATTTTTAGTATTTTTTAAAATACTTCGTTTAGTCCTGATGGGTGTAGCGAAGCGCACTGGGTGACAGCTAGTTGAATAAAAAAATAAGTAATGCGTTATGAGAATCAGCAATATACATTCATTGCAATACATCGTCAATTCTGGCTTTTCAACTAGATACGCGGGTAAAATAAGTAAAATATTGTAAAAGTTATACTTCATTTCATACCCATGTAAACAACGGATATTCCAAAAAATTCTTATCAAAAACTGTTTCTTATTTCAAAGTTGTGAAATATCTTATACGTCGAGAGTTCGTGGATAATAGAAAGCTTCAAGATCTTGAAAGGTATATAAAAGTATATATATAAAGCCTATACAACTTATTCATAGGTTTTGCAAGTGTTGAATTTGTATTTCTTATCATAAATAGTCAGGTGAAATTTCACTCAATTTCAATATTTGTACAATGTAATCTGTAAAAAATTTAAGTTTTATTTTTACAGGTGAAGTTATTATAGGGGAACCCGGGGCTATTCGGACCTACTTAAGCAAATCGCCCTTTTAGGTGGATAGATGTGAAAAAATTACCGGTCAAAGGTACATATGGTATGCTACAGTTTTGTACCATAAAAGCTCAGCTACATTTTGGTGCCATAAAAGGTTCAATTGCACCACTCAATGACAGCGCTAGGCGACGATTTGCAAACTTCTACGTTTTTCCACTCTTTTACAAGGTGGGGGTAATTCGGACCTGCCTACGGGGCAACTCATTTTTCTTTATTTTTTTTTACAATGGAATTCTGTTTACCTATGAAATATTTATAAAAGACATTTCGTAAGGACAAAAAAAAATTGCTTTACAAAAACTGAATGTGGTAAGTCATAGCAGTCGATTGGCGGCCCATGTATTTTCTTTGCTGTGGTGTGTGCAATGGTGTGCGCTGCCGCAAGCCGCTGAACGGTGGTTGACTGAATAGGGGGTCCGAATAGCCCCTTACGCTCATTTCGCACAAAAGTGGTGAGCGTTTCAAAAATATCTGTGTTTTTACCCAAACAAAACTCTTTCCGTGGCAAAAAAACGAAACACGTATCTCCTTTCTACAAAGAACAAAAAATCAAATTAAACTCTCAAAATTAATGTTTCAGAATAGCGGTTCTACGAATATGTACGATAGTCAGAAAGTCTTGCTAACTAAAACCTGGTTGTCTATAGATCCATTTCTATCACGATCACCCATGTTGCAACCATAAACTACACACGTTCTAAATACGAGTTTATATGTAAAAATGTTAAAATAACTATTTTAACTTATTGGTATGTAATCGCAGACTATTATTATGAAAATGGGTGGTTTTATTATTGGAGAGAATATTACTCCTATTGCTGTATCGAATGGCAATATGCAATGTGTGTCCCACAGATGCTTTGATTGTGTGTGTAGCAAGAGCCCTATTGCTGGCTTCCACATATCTTCACCTTAATATGGCTTGTTAAGCAATAAATGTATCACAGAAAAACAGATATAACACTTATAATAAATCCTTAGTTTTTCGTAGTTAAATTTTAAAATTGCACATGATTCATCACCCACTATGATTTTTTACTAATAAACGATCAACACACTGTGAAGTGTATACACAAAAGAAATTTGTTTTTCATGTGAGTAATGACTAATAATAGTGTTATGTATATGTTTGTCTGTGAGTGCAGCTCACCTGATGGTAAACGATAATGCAATCTCCTCCGACGATCAATGAACTTTTTTCTTACATCCCATCAATAAGTCGACTTTGTTTGGAGTGAATATTTTGCTCAATTCTAACTTAGTTCGCTTTGTTATCTCTTCTTTCTTTACATCTTGTATAGCGGTAAGCTTGAAATTAGTTGGTACCGCCACACGGTATTATCTTTGATTTTAGGCCTGAGTTTAGTCCGGCCTAAGACGTTAGTACTTGTAATTGCAGAAATGGCTGCATCCTGAAACCAAACGAAAACAGTTTAAAATGCCGCCATGTTCCTCTTGCATACATCTCAATAATTTGAATAAACTTTTTCATTTGCATTATCATGGCCAATGTTGCACACAAACCATATGAGGGCAAGTAAGCAAGTTTTATTCCGTACGAAAAACAGGTGTAATCGAATTTTAAATGCCATTTTTCATATTCTTTATCGTCCTATATCTAGAAGGTGCTACACGCTCATTTCGAAACGCCACATCGAAGAGTTATATTGCAGGTTAGCAGAAGTCGAATCATTTTGAAACAAACTGTCGAACGACATTTTATAATTGGATTCAGAGATGAAAATTGTTTTCAATTGTTAGTTTACCTATGGCTATCAAAGTGAGTGAAGTTTAATTTGCTCACAATTGTTTAGTTATATTAACAAGAGTAAAAGAAAAGAATATATAATCACAATTTGTACCCTTTTCTAGTTATATCTTCTCACAAGAAACACAATAAGCAAGTGGAAGTTTATTTATCTTTTTACTGCTTTCGAAGGAGCTCAAAACTAAGATTGAATAAAAATTGTAAATGAAGCCATGCCATATAGCCTAGTGACACTTTTAAATATGACGGCAAACAAGCTGCTACAAATATTCTCATTTTGATCGTTATTTAAATGTTATCGGAGCTTGCTTATATTGTTTCGTAATTTATACTTTTCTAGCATATCTTGAACGATTTGCATTTCCGCTGAAGTACAAATTTTGGTTTAATTCTTAATGATAGAACAGCAAAAAGTTGAATACGGAAAAATCGCCTAAATCGTGTCGGAACTTAAGGGGGGTTGTGCAAAATATTATCGGAAGGTATTTTCGATACAAAGATTGTTTGTCTTTTCAGTCAGGCGCCACATCAAAAACCTGTTTTGCGGTATACACTATAATTCAAAATCTACTGGACCAAACCTAAGACAAGACGTGACCAGCGGCTTCTTGTTATTCATTCGACATTCTTCTTTTCGCAGATTTCCACTCTGCCGAAATCTTTCGAACAGTGTTGCTATTTTTTAAAATGAAAATGGGTTCTTGTTAATTTATTTTATGCCTGCAATATTTTGTATCTTGAATCCATTATGTTAATAAAGGGCACCGTTTTTCAATGTCATGGGTGTTTAGTAAGATTTGATGAAACCATTTTTTGACAAATTTTAGATTCATTTATTCATTTTTACTCTTTTAACGATAATAATATTATTTGTCAAAAGTAATTACATTATTTTTCTATAAATATAGCACCATTGTCAAACATCATTTAGCTATCCCTGCAGTAACATTGCGTACGGTGCAAAAAGTCAGAATCAACCAATCAGGAGATGGAACATTTTGACGTAAAATTGGAACAAAAACGACCCCCTCTATTGTCATGTCTTGTCTTAGGACCAAACGTTGAGACATTTGCACAGTTGTTTTTCACAGCATTTCACAAGTAATTAAGGAAGCTTTTATTTTTTGGTCGATTTTCGATTTTTTCGTAGCACTTTAAAATCAAAATCCGATTATTGCTAAAACAACGATTAACATGTTATTGTAAAATAATAATATTAAGCAGTTTGCAAAAAGCTCTTGTAGCCTGGGCAATGATGTGAAGAAGAAAAATTATGCAAAATTCAAAACGAGTGGTCCAAGAAATTTTGAGATATGATTTACACCGGATTTCGTCGAGATCGTGAAGATTCACTGTCTGCATCCAGCATCAGATTCAATTTGTATATTTATAATGGACAATTCATTATCAGACTGATCGCAGGCTATAGAAAGTAACTAATTGTAATTTTTATTAATTAAACTTACTGAACTTTTGGTATTTCAGGCTTGATTGGGTAATCGTGCTGATAATTTGAATTACTTCATTTTCAGCAAAGTAGGTCTCCCATATGCATGGTTAGTAGAGAAGGTGGGTAGCATGGTATAATAAGCCCCACCCGGCTAAAATGTCAGATTTCTATTCCATGGACGACTGATACAAATATTTAAAAGATTTATGACATTTTCGACGTTTTTTCACTCAAAAGCCATTTCCCGTAAAATTAAAATATCGAAAAAATCCTACGTACGTCGCTATTGACATAAGGAATCAGAAAAACTTTAGTTTTTGGCACTAGGTTAAAAATCACGGCCGTGGACCCCTTTTAAAAAACGCGCATAAGGTAAAAAAAGCTACAGAGCCGTCATCTTGTGATGAAATTTCTCGAAAAAATTATTTTGTTTGATTCAATACTTATGTTATAAATCCCATTCAACAAGCTCTCGATTTTTATTGAGCAATAAAAAAATCTCGAAATAAGCCTATTTTTTCGTGCTCTACAGTGGTGTAACCTCTTAAGCTAAATCGAGAATTTCAAAATCGTTTTAAAAACATAAATACATAGACTAATAAATGGCATAAACAGTGAATTTTAAATTAACTTCACTGTACAGTTTTTAACATTGCCGTGTATTGCTGACCAGAACGCAGCATTGCAAATGGCAGCATCATGTTACCGGAAGAAGACAAAAATATGCAAAAATTTGTCATGCTTCTCTTGCATACATTTCGTTATTTTCAATCCTCTCTTTGGTTTTCTTCTGGATAAATATGGCTCTCTTTGCTCGCAATAAAGATGGCAATAAATAAGCCAGTGTATCAGGTAGGAAAGACAAGCACTGACGAACTACACTGATATAATAAAGTACTAATTAATGCATTTTCAATAAAAGTGGAATAGCCCATTGACTGGGTAGAGTCCGTACCCATAAATGAATACAGATCTTGTACGTCAGCCTGGGTATGTTTTACCCATTATTTTTTGTAGAATTGTTACAACAAAATGCGTAAAAAATATCCATTCATGAAAATCGCGCCAGAATGAAAAATACTGCCAATAGAATTATTTCTAAATTAAAAAAAACTTATATCAACATTCATTTAACATTATTGTCTCCTTAACTACTTAACAAAATAAAATCGCCAACTGGATATATTTTTGATGGCTGGATCTTTTGGCTGCTCTAAAATGCCGAACTGGCGCATATTTGCTACATCCTCAGTAGTCTAAACAGCCGTTGTTTTATGAGCGTTGCCGAAATGTTCCGTTTCCGCCACGGATTCAGATGCAGGCCGATAATTTGCAGGTTCCGCTACGAACCTTAGTTTGCAGGTTAACTCGCTTAAAATAATTCCTTATGATTTTTCACTCATTATTAAGATTAAAATGTCAATGGACATTACCTCATGGAGTAGTTGTGAAATGGATAAAAAGCACTCATTGTTAGTAGCAAAAAATACCCATTTTTTGACAGCTCGAATAATTTCCGAGAATGGGCAATTTAAATACAATGGGTAAAGTTTTTTTTACCGTGTATATTTATCCGCATTACACAGAAAACTTGCATTTCCTAGCAGTAGGTAATCTTAAATCTGCGCATCCTACTTCCTACAACGAAAAACGAAAGAGAGGGAGTCCAAATTTACCCAAAAATAATGAGATATTCCCCAAAGCCGACTAAACTTCATCCCATAGGTAATAGATTTTAAGTGTGTAACTGCTATGAGCTGTGTTTATCCAGTAACGGTTTGTCCGGAATTTCCTTTCAAAGAGAATTTCGACAGTTGACTTTTAACCCGTAATCATATGTTTGTCGAGAAATAACTATCATGGCACCAATTACAACCACTCCTTTAACTCGACGAGCGCCTATTCAAACTGAATAAAAACATGCATATGTATACCAATTTATTTTCTTTTGTGCATTTAATATTATGTCACTACAAAGTGCTGTACATCATCGGCCAACTTTCAACTATCCAACACGTTAAAGTTCTATGTTCAGAAACATATCGGCTACAAGTTGACAAAAATTGTACTCAAACGCTATAGAACGAGACATTTGACGAAGAAAAGCTATATTACTGCACGAAAATATCGGAAAGAAAAACAATTCACCATGTTGTCTAATTTACTCATTTTCTTTAACTTGAATTTGTTGTTTTTTTATCATTGACGTGTAACGCAGATCAGAACGCAGCCATATAAATGACAGCATCGTTTGATTAAAGCTTACCAAATATTTTACGCCGAATTAAAAGTTAGTCCGGTTTAAAAACTGTTGGTACGGCTTTGTGCTTACGGCTAGTAGAGAATCACACGCACGTCGAAGTTCTATAATTGTTTTATCCTTTTCGATTATTTCTGCGCGTGTTGTTTTGAGGGCCAATTGATGGTGTTTCTGCTCCTGAAAGAACGTTGCTCTGCCAGCTGTTCCCGGAGCCGGAATATTTCTGCTCTTTGCGTGTCAAGCTCGGTTGGTTTAAAGTTTGTTAGGTGTGCCGAATCAACGATTATACTCCGATTGGAAGAGTTGCCGTCTTCTTGTTGTTTGTTGCACAAGCTGGCACCGCACACTTCATTGGTGTTTTTAGTAGAATGTGATACTATCACAACATATGAAAACACTTTTGAAGTAGAACACTTCTAACGTTTCAATATGGGGGCCCGTTTCAAAATATCGGCTTTGGCAGTTGCGTCAAATTTTGAACGTTAATAACTTCCATCATACTTAATAGAATGATTTGAGGTTTAAGGCAATTTTAACGAAAATATGTTCCGCAATGTAGTATTAAAGTTTGGAGTATGTATAACATGCATTAATACCGAAAATACTGTGTTTTAAAAAATCTTTCAAAAACTACCGAAAATGGTGAAAATTTTCAGCTCATCTCGGCCAGAGCCATCAATATGGTGCAGCAACCGAACACTTAAGGTGCGAGTCTGCATTTCCGCGCCAAGAGGGCAGCAAATCGGTACCTTTTTGCCTTAATCTCGCAATATCTTTGGAAATAGACCAAAAATAAAAAACAAAAATGGTATCCAGTAAACTAGGATAATTACCGAAGACATTGGCGAAAAATTTATTTCAAATTTCCAATTACTTCCAAAGTGATCGGTAGTTTTAGTAGAGAAAATCGCGAAAATTTCGAATCCTTTATGATTCCGCTCCCGAAAACAAAATTGCCTCTCCCATTTCTCTGCATTCTCTGGTTTCCACCCCACCAAAACCAGTGTTGTATCAACAAGGATTCCGTCCTATTCCTTCGTAGTATATTACAAGTTCATTTATGGATTATAACTGTTTGTAATCATGTGGATTACCAAAAGATGCAGAATGCGATTTTTGCATTGTTATGCGTTGAATAAAATACATTCAACGCTTGCAAATACATCTATTGATCGAGAATTTCTTTATTTGCGGAAGCGCACGCTACTACGCAGTTACACCACTGTTAGCGCGCCTGGGTCAACGTGCATGTGTATGTGAAAACCTCCGCTTCCTTGCTGCTACCTATAGCACGTGGATACATCTATAGCTATAGCAGCACGTGGATGATCGGAGTAATGAGTGAAATGGACAACTGTTATTTCTAATTACCAAAATAATCTCTCATACTAGTTCCAAAAAGTTTCAAAGGTTCAGGTTTTCCATACTATCGCAACATATCAATTTGCGCCTGAGATATTGAGGCACAGGTTCTGTATTAGGAAGTTATTTGTTGTCTATATAAAGGCTAAAAGAGGACATCATTGTAATTTTTTCTGTATCTGTATTTTCCGGAGGCCATTGTCTGCGAAAATTTTCGGAAACTCAAATGTACATAGTAATAGGACATATTCGAATGAGCTTTTCTCGGAATATGTTTAGTACTGTAAACTAATATCTTAGCTGACATGTTGAAAACAG